>NW_015150887.1:141724-184224 GCF_000732505.1 Cyprinodon variegatus
AAAGAGACTAATTTAAAGATTTGTTGTATTAACGGTTAAATTTAACTGCCTCTTGATTCTCACACACTTTGTTGTTTAAAGTATATAATTTTGGCTTTTAATCTACCTGTGTATCATTGTTCTTGTTTCTCCTCTAACCTTTAAGTCAATAAGCTATACATATTCAGAATAATCTCATCTGCCATTTTAAATTGCAACCATACAGTATGATCTCTGTAATGCCCAAAAGAACTGTCCCTCCTAACCCAATGACATTTACTCACCCCCTCTTCATTTTTTAACCTGCAGAGGAGAAGCCAAAGTTCAAGTAAGTTTCCTCCATACATTCACCTGTATTCATGCTAAACATTAGACAAAAAGAGATATTAATAACATCAGTTACATGCATACCATTGCACTCAAAAAACAAAACAAATGCACTGTGTTATAGGCCCAGCGCTCCAAAGATCCCAGATGGTGAGAAAGTGGACTTTGATGTAAGTGTGACTAAAATGACAGTAAGAAGGTTCTTGGTTTATCTCTAGTATTTACTGCTGACTGCTAAATTCATTTTTTTTCACTGTGCAGGACATCCAGAAGAAACGTCAGAACAAGGATCTGATGGAGCTGCAGGCCCTGATCGATGCTCACTTTGAGTGCAGGAAGAAGGAGGAGGAGGAGCTGATTGCACTAAAGGAGAGAATTGTGAGTCTGACTTGTTGATTTAAGTAGATTTTCTTCATCGTTACAGTGACACATGCAGAGTAAGTCTATGAATATAAGCTCTACAAAGCCCGAGTGCTGAAGGTTTGCTAGAAAATATAAATATTTTGCTGTGTGACCGAGACAAACACAGAAACAATACCTTGACAGTAACCACATGAACAGATATCTAATCTTTTAAGTGCACTATACTACAATTAATTGATTAATTTATGTCTTTCCTGCTTCAGCTTCTTAATTTCCGATCATAATTGCTGCAAAGTATCTGATATTCATGAAGATGTAATTTTGACAGATTCTTTAATAAATGTTTCAGAAAATGGTCCAATTATAAAAAATATGGGCCTACATTTTTCTTAACTAGACATTTACAGAATCTGTCTCCTAGTTATTTGGAACACATATCTGTGGCAGACCCTGGTTACAGTCTTTTTACTGAGATCTGTTTCTTCTGTACCTTTAGGAAAAGCGTCGTGCTGAGAGGGCCGAGCAGCAGAGGATTCGTGCTGAAAAGGACAAGGAGCGCCAGGCCAGACGTGAGGTTGGTTATTCTTAAAAGCAACATTTGTGTTCATGATTTCATATGTTGCCTTTGGATGTATACTTCCCTTGATAATTGTGGCTATGGTGTCACCTTGTTGGTTTAGGGGTAGACTAAGAAGTTTAGCTTGTGGATGACTTTTGTGTACATAGGAGGAGAGGAGGATAAGGGAGGAGGCTGATGCCAAGAAGAAGGCTGATGACGACGCTAAGAAGAAGTCGGCTCTGTCCAGCATGGGGTCTGGCTACAGCAGTCACCTGCAGAGGGTCAGTATGTTTATCCTTATGCTGTCCATGAACAACAGAGAATGTTGATCTGCTCTGAGCCTTCATCTGTACTGCACTGAACAGGCTGACCAGAAGAGAGGAGGAAAGAAAGAAACTGAGAGAGAGAAGAAAAAGAAGATCCTGGCTGCTAGACGCAAGCAACTCAACATTGACCACCTGAACGAGGACAAGCTGAAGTATGACTGATTTTCTGTCACTAATTAGGGGGAGTAGTGTTCTCTTGTTAAGAGAGTAAGCCATTCAGGCTGTAATATTAGATATGCTGCAAACCACATCTTGCAAACTTATGCTTAGAAATGAATAATGCTTTTATAAAGCAAATCCAGGTGTGTAGTCTGATATTTATTCCTGCTTCACAGTTTAGTATTTTACTTTTCCTCTACAATTTATAAAGTAGTGTCTTAAACAAATAGTGTTATAGAATTAAAACTGCAATCAGAGCTTTTCTCAGGACGTAAATGAGTATGACGTATTTTGACTAATTATTAATTCTTAACAGGGACAAGATCAATGAACTTTACGACTGGATGCGCCAGCTGGAGTCTGAGAAGTTTGACCACATGGAGAAACTCAAGCTGCAGAAATACGATGTAAGAAGAGTGTCTTTGGCTCAAATGTTCACATTTTGCTGCCTTAAGAATCAAACTTCTCATGCTAAGATGCAGGTTACAGACTCAAATGACCAATAACATAATTTCTTTATCTTCTTAGTATAAAACTATTCATTTTAATTCAGTCTATTTGTTTTAAATAGCACCAACTCACAACAAATGTCAGATCAATAACAACTAATAGTCATAAAGAGAATTTAACATTTTAGTGCAGACCCTCCGACCATCTATTGATATAGATATTTAGTAGACATTTTTGTCTACTAATAGCATTTCTTTTGCTATTATGTGATTCACAAAATAAAATAAAAATAATCTGGTTATTTGTTTTCATTTCTGCAGTTGCCTAATACCTCTTGTTAGTTTCATTTTTAAAACTAACTAAAGAATGTGAATAACTTATTTACTAAAAGCTCTCTCCTTAAGAATGTAATTTAGTTTTTTAATGGCAGTTTTTTTTTTTTTTTTTACTTTTTAGACATAAAATACAAGAAACAATTTGAAAGTTGGATGTTATTTTGCAAGTATCAAGTTAAGAATATAACTTAGATAAGGAAATATTTGTGTTTCTGCTGTGAACACCAACTTTCATTTCACTCATTTAAAAGGGTTAGTTTTAGGTCATATTTCTCCAGAAATTAACATTTTAATGTTATTTTATTCTCTTCAGGTTACAAGACTGCGCAAGAGAGTGGAGGAGCTCAGTAAATTGTAAGTCACACAGAAAATATTGTAGTCTGCCAGGCTTATGTCATGTCAGCATGAAAGGATGTCTGAAAAGCAATCTACAACCTTCCCCAAATAATTTTATTACGTAGGGGTCTAAACCTCCCAATATGCATTACACAAAAAAAGTCAAACATAATTGTGGATCATTGCTGTTTAGTAGAAAATCTGAAAATGTTGAGTTTGATCACAGTTTCCTACTGTCACATGTAAATGTGATTCTGGGTGATGAACTTAACCACAGCTTTTTGTTTGTGAGTTTGATTCAGTAGTTCTGACTTTAGAATGAAGCAGGTGTGGGTATGACTGAAACTGGGTTACAGAAATTCACTCAATTTCCTATTTAATAGTCTTTGTTTACTTAAAACTAGATTTTTTTGCTTTAAAACTCAACGTTGCTACTAAACATGGGAACATAATTTTTATGGCAATTACTTTACATGGATTTTACAGGCATAAACTGTTTTTTGTGTGTCCTTTAGAAAAAAATTTGCTAAGTTATTGGTTCATGGCTACAACACTTTAGTTGAAATAAGTTAATATGGGTGAGAACTCAGGCAGGTGATTCAGAGCCTACTGAGGTTTTCCCAAGACAGGAAAACTGATCCATGTTTGGGAAACCTAGCTGTAATTTTTTAATAAGGTGATGCAACATCATCGTAGGCAGAAAGTTTAATAAAATCCTGGATTATTGTGATCTAAGATTAATGTACTGTGTTATATTATATAGGCTATTTATTTAGTTTTATATTAGGGTCATAACTGTAATCCTAAATGGATGAATGGATAGATAAGCAGCAATTTAAATTTTGAAGTGTTTCATATCATTCTAAGTCATGCAGTTGGACTTTTACAAGAGTAAATCAATTAATTTAACCTTTTAAAATTAAATAAAATTGCTTCTTTTAAAGTTGTATATTATACCACACAGGTACCGTTTTGTATCCACATAATTTAGTATTTCACTTTATCAATCAATCAAACTGTATCATATAGGTCCATAGATTAAAAGCGAAAACATTAGGGCACAAGCACATACATAAAATACATGAACAAAATAAGAGAACAACTTAAAACAGCAAACAGAGTAACAGAAATAAAACTGAAGCCAGTGGTCAAAACAGCCTGATATTTCTGTTCAAGTTGGATTAAACTCAATGTGAAAAATATATTTTTTTTTAAAAAAGGAACTTAAGAACATTAAAATAATCAACTTTCCTTATAGTAAAATGAACATTGTTTCAGAGTTTTGGAGCAACAACATAAAACGTTCTCCCCCCATGAGTGGAAAGATGCATTATAGAAACATCTAAAGCACATGTGTGAAACTCAATCCCTACATCTTCGTTTAATCCAGTCCTCAAGAGCCATAAATGGCAGATAAAGTCTTATGTTTAAGGCATATATTCTTTTAAACATACAACATGGCTAAAATGTTCTAAATCAATTTAAGGATATTTATTCCAGAGCAGTGGGATTTCTCTAAATTAAATGATGAACTCAAAAGTTTCCTCTCTACAGCTGTCCTTTAAGGACTTGATAATGCAGCAGTGCCCTGATATAATATTGAGTTTAACACTACTAAAAGGTTAAAGTCTTTAACATATCCTGGGAGCATGTCTGTGCAAAAGTTTAGTTAGATAATTAGACGGACCAATTAACACATTTCTAATCAGACCCCTAAAATCAACCAAAACAATCATTTTTTAATGACGCTGCTGCAAATGAACTGAGTAGGTTCTCAGAAAGTCTGGTTTCATTTGCCGTATATTCTTTAAATGGTTTACTTTCTAAAGGGTGTGAGAGTCTAATTTGTTTATAATTAATGTTGACTGTGTCTTAAAATGATTAAGCCAATGACACGACGCTCCTCATTGAATATCTGCCATACTGACGATAAAAACAAGAAGTCACAGATCTGATATGTCTCCCTACTTTGTTTTTGGAATTACAGCAGCAAGAAGGGAGCCGCTCGCCGCAGAAAGTAGATTGGCTGAGCCCACTAAGTGCTTGCAAACCAAACTGCCATCATCATGGACACATAAAGGATGAAGCAAAGCGCACTGTGGAGAAGGTTACACCTCTGAAGAAACTAGTAAAGCTGAGGTTCACCCTGTTGTTTCTCAGCCATGTCCCGAAGCCACCAGGAGCCTTAAGCTGCTGTTCACTAGGAAGAAAAACTACTCAACCTATATCATGCTCCTCACCGTCAACTCTGTGGTTCTCAGTAATTTTGTAAATAAAGTGTGACTCTTCAAGCCATGCCTGTAGTTATTTAGAATTTCATAAAGTATGGTCTTTTCAGATGTGCAATCTTAAAAGCTTTCTGTTCACCACTATTTTGTTTTTTCTATGCAGGAAACTGCATTCAGGTCAATGTTTCAATCATCCAGTTCATTCAAATTTGAAAAAAACGTATCTTTATTTTCTTCTTAATCAGATTGCTTTGATTCTAAATGTCTTGTACAAAACAATGAAGACTGAAATTTGGTTCTCAGCCTTCTTTGCCATAGAAACGGTTCTTAGGGATGTCCCAATCCGATACTGATATCAGAAATCGGTCTAATATTAGCTAAAAAATGTGTATCAGAATATACTGGCCTGTATCTAAAATCTGCGATATGAGGTTGCTGATAGAAACATTCTGCTTTCTGTTTAAAGTTTCTGTCACCCATTGGAGAGTAATAAATGGGTAAGTTGTTCTCCTACACATTGCTGTTGACTACTGTTTTATTTTTGGGGTTAAATCCCATAATCAAACCTCTTCTGACATTCCACACTACAAAAAAAATAAATAAATAAATAAAAGTATCTAAGAATTGTGCTGATATCGTATCTGTTCAATATCGATATCAGTCAATACTCAAAGCTGCAACATCGATACCAAACTGGAAATGAAAAAGTTCTATTGGGACATCCTAAATACTTTAAATTTAAAAATTTCCAATCAAGTAAACAGATACGTTTAAATTTACGATTTCACTTCTAAAAGTTTAACCAGTTTAAATGAAAAATATTGTAAGATGCTTGAAATCTGATGTAAACCTCAAATCATTAAAGTCTGGATGCATTTATCTGCAAAATGTGCAATGTTTATTAATAGATGGCCTACAGCTGTTTAAAAGCTAAGAGATGTTTTGGTCGGTCCTAAACGCTAATGTGTAATATATAAGTCATGATCCCAAATTCCTCCAAACCAGAAAACAACAAATGAATTAATCAATGAATTGATATAAAAAAAGAGGATGCTGTTTTTCTGGGTGGATCATCAAAATAAGTTGTCCTCCTAATTGTCAATCATTCTGGTGATATATTTACGTTAGGCTGTTCTATGTGCTCGTCCCCATTTTCACTTACCTGTGGTGAGTCTGACATAGTGGAAAAATTGCAAATCTTCTTTTGGACGCAAAGCTTGTATGAGCGTTGCAAACAGTAACCTTTAAACAGAGCTTGCACGAGGAAAAATAGGCTCATACACGCTCTTGCTTGTGTTTAATAGGCGTTCCCTCCTGGGAGCAGGCACAGAATTCTGCATGAGCATTTCTTTTTAAAAGTGGAGAGGGACAGGGACGGTCTTTTCTAGAATTCATGAAAATCCTCCACTATACCTTTAAAATGTCAAGTTTTGTTGAGCAGACTAGTTTTTAATTCATCTGTTATTTTGCTATTAAGATAAAATACTGACATTGTTTCAAACAGATAATTGTATTCTTGATTTAGCAAAATCATTCTTCAAAGGACATGAAAGTAATACATTGATCACTGATTTAGAGAATGTACAACAATAAAATAAATATTCGGAATACAGAAGAATCGCATTTCTAACTTTACCCTGCTAAAAGGAAATATGATAACTTTTTAAAGAGGTAACAATCATTTCAGCTAGGCACTCACATGGACTGTTTTTAGATGAATCCCTGGTATTATTAAAGGGTTCCAAGACATCAACTGATGTTTTAACGTTGACAGATTTAACCTACCGAATGTGAAACAGGTGAAAATGTCAGATTTCCTATTGCTTAAACTGAAGGCTAAAATTAACTGTTGAGAATGGATCAGTAAAAATACGAAGAGTTCATGCAGTCTCTTTTCAAACAAAAATGTTTCAATTTTAAAGAGATTGCAGTTTGTTAAGGGCTGTTTTGTAGTACATTAGTTGTCCATGTAGCACTTTATTACAGTCTAAGATAAAAACGATCAGAGCAAAAAGTTTACTTCAAGGACTTTCTCAGTCTTTAAAGCAGAAATTTTCAACACCAGTTCATTGGGGATAATTATCCGCAAATCTCTTATTCAAATAAAAACAAGAATTAATCATCTTAAGTCACTGGTGTAAAGTCATAAATAACAAATGTTACAATTACAATCAATCTCTTCTTTATAAATATTCCAGTAAAATCATTTTATTTTGTCTTTCAAACAATTTTCAGCTGTATAAATATAAAGGTGGCAATCTCTTCAAGACAAACAATAAAAAATACAAACATTAAATACAATGGAAAAACTTCCCATTCAACAAATGGGCTCTTATTTACATAATACATAAGGAAACGAAAAAAGTATATATACAATGTGCTGCAGTAGCTAAAAGACTTATGAACCTGGATTTTGACAGGATGCAAAATGGGTGCAAGATGAAGCCCAGTGGTAGAAATGTAAAAAATAAATATAAGTACATTTTATTAACTTGTCTGTGTTAACTTTGTTTCATCAGATTTCACTTTAGGAACATGAGTTGTAGTTTAATGTTTGTTCCTGTGTTCCTATCTATTTAGGATTTATATGGAAAAATGAAGGAATGTTAATGGATGGTTTATAGCTTCAGTTCATCAAATGCATTAACCTAAAAAAAAAAAAAAAAAAAAAGTGCGGCTAAAAAGAAAGGATATTAGTAAAACAGACTTTGATTGCAGTGAAATAATATAATCTTTGAAATTCTTTTGCGGCTGGAAAATAAGCCATTTTCAGTTTAGGATTTTTTTTGCCCAATTTCTGACAATTTCCTACCAAGGTCCCAGTTTTAAAAAGAAAAATGTACATAATAGTACTTTTATATGTATAAATACCAGTAAAATGTCACAAAAATAAAAGTAAAAACAAGTTATAATAACATTTTTATCTTGTTCTATTAATTTAGCTTTTTAGACAACTTTGACATGAAAAATTTGAGATTTATCTTTTAATTAAGACTAAAATAAAATATAAAATAAACTTCTTATCAATTTTAAATTAATAAAAAAAAAAAAAAAAAAAAGCTGATTTAAAAAATACGTTTTACAGGCTTAGGTAACTGACTTCAGGGCAGAAATGAGCTTTGACATGAAATAAAAACAAGGCTTGTAGCCACAAACAGCTGATGAAGACTCTTCTAAATAGAAAAAAATTAAATAATTGTTTTTTTAGTTACAGTGGTTTTCTGTGAGCTCTACAATCAAAGCAGCACACTGACTTCCCAGCTGGCATTGAGTCAGAGTCTCTATAGGACTTCATAGATGGGGTCTGGGTCCTGGTTGGTGGTCGGGGAGGGGATTTGGATGAGCGCAGGGGCCTTTCCTGCCTCGCTGCTGCTGACCGTGGAGATCCGCTCCACAATGCTGGACAGGCAGTCCAGGCTGGAAACCATGGAGCTGCGCTCCCTCTTTGGATCAGCTGCAAACAGCCAGAACAACAAACATGCATTTATATATAAGTATATAGCTATATATTTTTCCACACATTTTCTTTGCTCTTAGGCTACTACATATTTCATATTTTCCTCTTTCAAAAACTCTGTTAAACTGGAGATTCTTCTCACCGATTGCTTTCCCAGAGAATATTGAACCGCTGCCAAAGCTTCTTGTCCTGTTTGGACCGTCATAATCTGTCTGAAACAAAAACAAACAAACAAAAATAAAAATGAAACATCAGAGCATTTCCACCATATGTGACTCTGAAAGCCTTAAAACCAGGTTTTATATTCTGACTGCAGATAAAATGACGCGTAAATTGACGCGCGTCAAACCTAAACAATATTTTTTTATTTATAGGCTACATCGATGAAAAAACCGCACCAACAAAAAGTTATACAGGCTACATATTATTNCACCAACAAAAAGTTATACAGGCTACATACCATTATTATTATTATTATTATTATTATTATTATTATTATTATTATTATTATTATTATTATTATTATTATTATTATATAGTTTGTATATATATTATATAATTCGGATTTTAGGGCGCAGGTTAATTTTAGTTGGGATTTTTAAGAATTAGAAACAGCCAAAGTAGTTTATTTTGTGCGCAAAACCGTGAAGGAAAACGCGTAAAAATATAGCTACATTTATTTTAAGGTGCTGCGCTGATAAGTTAAACATCCCACGAGTTCAAGTTCAAAATTAATTACAGTCTTCACCTTTATCTTATATTTTTTAAATGAGACAACTAAGCAGGTAAACACTAAAGATCATTTTTTTTACCATTCCATCGGAGCAGTTGGAGCGCGGACTGGACGCGTCTGAGTCCCCGCTGTATGTCTCCAGCAGCGGGTAGAAGCTCTCCTCCTGTCCGCCTCGAAGCAGCGCCTGCAGAGACTCGATGTAGCTGATGGCGTTCCGTAGGATCTCCACCTTGGGCAGTCTCTGGTTGGGGTTGCCCGTCGTGCAGCGCTTCAGAGTCTCGAAGGCGTCGTTAACTTTGCTGAGCCGCCGCCGCTCACGCATGGTCGCGGCCTTTCTTCTGTCTGCATTGGTGGTCTTCCTTTTGCAAGCTTTGCAGGCCCACAGCAGGCAGCGGCCCGCTTGATGGTGCCCGCTAGGGGCCCGGACGTGCTCCTCATCCTCCGCCTCTGCGCGCTGAAGGTGATGATGCAGGTGGGAGTAAGGTGAGGAGGAGGAGGAGGAGGATGATAAGGAAGAGGAGGAGTCCTCAGGTTTCAGCGGGACCACATGCACCAGCCGCGGATCCAGGTCCTCAAAGAAGTGCATGTCACTGGTGTTAAAGCAGGGGTCATCATAGAAATCATCCACAGCGGGGCTGGGGAAGGAAATATCCGACAACTCCATAAGTGGGTCCGAAGAATACAGAACAGAGTGCAGAAGCAAACAACCAGCTTCCAATTGAAGTGTTTAGGCAACAGCAGAGAAGTGATGCTTGATTTCTGTTCTTTCAGCAGCAGTGAGCCTGGGGCCCCTGGATCTTATACATGGCTCAGCAACAGCTGGCAGGGTGAGGGTACTGGGGGTCCACCGGAGCTGACCAATCTGCTGCCAGCAGGAGGGGTTTACAGCTTCACGGTAATAAGCAAAGGCCAGATAGGTAAAACAGGGCATCAGAACCAGGGGCGGAGCCAGAAGGGGGCCAGGGGTGACCATGGTCACCCTTAGCCAATCATTGTCCACTCCTACCATTTATTTCCCTCTAATACAGATGGTGGCAAAACATTATAAAAAAAAAACAAACAAAAAAAAAACACTGTGGTTAATTATGCACATCAATATACTAACATTAAAGATGATAAGTACAGAATTCATGCTCTTTTCAGAACTAGATTTTAGGTTTTATGAGGTAAAGAGAAAATGATGTGTCTCTGCAAGTCTTCAGTGAAATCATAGATAAATAAATATTTTAATAAAAGCTTATTAAATGATCAATTTATGTAGATATTAGTGCTTGTAAGTATCAAGTTTGTACAGAATAATTACTGATAAAAGTAGGTAAGTAATGACAATGGAAAACATGTTCACCCAAAACTCAAACCTGAAAGAGTTTTATCCACTATACCTTTTATGGAGAAAGCACAGATATTTGAATATATTCATCCATTTGTTTGCAAAGGCTGTGGGAAAGTATAGTTTGTCTTTATTTAGAAAATATTAATTTTTTTCTCGTTAATGTTCTTTTTGGAACAGTAGAGATTGACCGCGAGGTTTTGGCACTTATCCGCTTTTGGCCACCTCTCAGTGTTCATTTGTTATTGCCTGGACACCCTTATTTAAATGTTCTGGCTACGCCTCTGATCAGAATGACAAATATTGCTTGTAAGGCATTGAGCTGTTGATTACAACTAGAAATTAAACTAAACAAACTAGACAAAATTGTCCAATGGTAGGATTCATTTTTTGTTGTTTTTTGTTGATAGTACAGAAGGATTTATAATAACATTGACATTTATTCAAACAGAATATGCTTTAAAAGCAACAAATATATGTCATTATTTAAGCTGATGATTAGAATATAATATAAAACCAAAGCAATGTTAGGCCTTAGGCCTGTTGACCTTTAAAATTTAACTTTTAATTAAACACATGGATAAAAAGAAGATGGCATATACCAAAACTGTGATTTTTTTGTCCATGTTTTATTCTGATAAGGCTTTTACATATCCATGAGTTTGCAATATTACTTACAAGCTAACTAATTATTTGTTGTCCAGGTTTAAGATATGAACGTTACATTTCATCCATCCCAACTCAACAACACTGGTGTTGAAATTCAAAAAACGTCCATCATGAGTGGGAATATTGCATAGGATTTTTTTATGTCATAACATATTCTTTTGGCTGATTCTTGCTTGTGTTTTTCCCTTGTTTTCTCTGTGACCTCTTTCTCCCTCGGGTCTCATCTCTGAAGGGTAACCTCAGCTGTTACCTATGTCATTTAAACCCCAACACATGAAAATCCGGATCTACATTTTCTTTTCCAACAGAACACTCAGATCATTTTGCTGCACCACACACGAACAGCAGCTGGAGGGCGCTGCAACCAACGAGGCTGCAGAGGTGGCCTCTATGGGCTGGAACTGATCACTCTTTGACAGTGCAGGTGTGAAATGCACTAGTCCTACTGTAAAGGTGTCTTATTCTACTTCAGCAGCAAATGGTTTTCCTTCTTTAAGGAAAACAAAAAGAATATAAACATCTCCTAGTATGATTAAAAATCTCTTGTAAAAGAGACATTTACTAAGCCATGATAATTCATTTATAAGTTGATCTTTTTCTTCCATAAAATGTTCTAAATGTCGTTGACTGGTAAATTTAGACCTTTATTTGTCATTTAAAGTAAACAAACACTTCCATAGATTTGTCTTTCAAGACATTCTCAGAAAATTAAATATGACGTTATCAGGTAGCCTTTGAATGGTAAAAAAAAAAAAAAAAAAACGAATCCTAGAGAACAATATTCAAATTTGCTTAAAATACACATGAATTAAACCAGTCCTCTCCCATTGTACTGTAGGTTTAATTAGAATCCGGAAATTGTTCTTTGCTCATGTTGTGCTGTGATAAGGATTGTACCTAGGGCCCAAAAAATACTGAGGTCAAGAGTCAGAACTTCTAGTCGGGTTTGTTGCCATGTGCCACCAGAGATGATTATATTTCCATTATTTAAATCTGGCCATTTTCAATGTCTTCAGGAGCAACAACTTAATATTGACTTTTAAAAAGGCTTGGCTGTTAATTACCCCTCTATCCATCTACCCCCCTACCAGACATACATCAGACACTGTAAACCATGATTTACAGTAATGTCATCTTTCTTTCAAGCTTCTGTCTACAACTGGTTAGAACTGTGCCACAAATTGTTTATGCATGTTGTAATTAGTTGCTTTATATTTACTTGAGTTTTTATAATAGACACCCAGACCCTGTTACACTATATTGTTGATGATGCTGCCTAATCGAACATATTTCTATTATAATCTTACACAATACTTCAGTTATCACGCATTAAAGATCCGACTTTTAAATCAGTTCAGATTCAGTTTCTTCCTTTTCTAGTACCTGCTCTCCCTCTATCTCTCCCCTCACTGCTCCTCTTGCTGCTTGGCCTGAAAGCTTAGTTCGACGCCTCACTATCCTGTTATTCCTTTAGTGAAGTATGTCAACACAGTCAAAAACTGAATTGATAGAAATGAAAACAACATGCATTTCAACATCATGTTTCAAAATCTGTAATTTCAACATGTTGACATGAAATGCAACTAAATTAGTTTCCCTGGTTCCAAAGCAGCCCAGTATCAAAGAATAAAACAGTAAATCTAGCTATTAATAGGTGTAAATATTAAACAGACTGGATAAATATGCTAATTTAATGTATGTGTAAGTAAGTATGTAAGATAAATAAAGGAGTCTACAACATTACAGCAGTTGTAGATTAAAATGGGGCATTTTGAGGCTTTTTGAAGAACCATGGTAACTCTTGAAGTAATGGCAAGTTACCACAGATAACTATTATTATTTTAAAATTAACCGGATTTTTTATTTTGTTGCTCTGCATGACTTCCAATCTGCTCTGTTTTGAGCTCTGGTGTAGGTACCAGATCTGCTCGGGTGGTCAGATCTGCTCTGGGCCCTGCCCCTTCTTATGACGTCAACATATGGCAACTCCACTCAGCAAGGGTGTAACTTTGCGATAAAAGTTGCTGGGGATACTCTAAGGATAGTGGCTGATGGACCTACAGCTACTCAACCCGAACGCTTTCAAAAGGGTTTATATTTTCCAAAAATTAGCTCAAACATATTTATTGAATGCTTTCCTATTGTTGAGAACACAAGAGTACGACAATACCCTGATATTTATAGTTATAGACAGATGCCTGCCTTTAGTGCATTATTTATAAAGGGTTAAAAAACATTCATGTATAAAATATGACGAATAACAGCCGATACTGATCAATATATCATGCATCCCTAGAAAGGACACAATTCCATCCATCCATCCATGCATGGCTTCCCTTTGAGCTGCATCCGTGATTATCCTCCTTCACAAGCAGCAAAATCTAATTAAATCTAAAAGAAATGTGTCCCATATGTCGTTGAGAGCCAAACTCTATGTTTTGAACCTTATATTTCAAAATACACTGATTTGTGTTATCTGTGCTTTAATTCTTGTTTCTTTATATTTTAATTTTAAGTCTGTGTCCTGTGAGTCTGTCTGCTTCTGGGTTGCTGGCACAGCTATTTCTGAGTCTTGTTGAAACAACAGATATGTGTTCATTTTAATCTGTAACTCTGAGTAATGGTCCTCTGAGAAGCCCAGCTTTTTAAACTTATATAAATGTACAGTCTGTTGCCATTTTTAGCTGAAAAAGGTTGTATGTGTAACAAACGGGTTTTTTGGTGGCATCTCTAATTTTTTTAACCAACCAGTCTCCTAACTTTTACTGAAACATATATCAAAGTAGCTGCTGGTTAATATTCACTGAGTGCTGCTGTGTCTCTCCTCCTCCACGTAGTGACTCTGTAGACAGTGAATAGCGACCCCAAATAATATTATGTCCCAAAGCGACAGATTGCATGATATTTCAAGAGGTGGGACTTGAGAGCAGCAGGAGAGCGAGGAAAAAACATGGACTGAAAAAGCTCTGAACACAGACAGCTGCACCCAACCCCAGTTACTGTTGGCTAAAGTAAATCAGTGGAAAGGGGGGAAAAAAGCGGAAATTATTGGTGGGGACATGTCCACACCTGTCCTTCAGAAAGTTACTCCAGTGCCAACTGAATTGCACCCGTTTCTTAAGAATCAAATCTCTTTTAGACTCTTACCATATTATTACCTATATTTGCTGGTTGATTGGTGATTTAAAGTAGCCGAAAGTGAAAACAATCATTGTCAGCCTTAAAGGGAAATGCTGCTTTCTAATACTAAGCTCTGCTATTGAACAAGGTGACATAAAAGTCTCAGCTTATTTTTATTCTTTATTAAGATCTGAGGGTAGAGGACAAATAGGACATCTTAAAAATGACTTTCATAGAGATTTTAGACAAATGAAACAGTTATTCTACTCGTAGAAAACTAACGGTTGTTGTTGATACAAAGTTAAAAGTAGTGTAGCTTAATATGGCTAATATGGTCTTGGAGTTACTTTGTTCACCATAAACTTTTTTTTTCAATTTTGTTGTCTATCAGGTAAAACGTCATGGGTCATTAGACACGCTAACACTACAGAAGCTCCCGACTCGGCACACGGATGCTGGGTAATGTTATTATCGTTGTCGGGGCAACCACAATGTTTTACATCATGTGGCAACATTCAGCCAATCATGTAGCGTAACGTCACAGGCATGCGTAGAGCCCGAGCAGATCTGACCACCTGAGCAGATCTGGTACCTACACCAACATTCAGCAGAAATATAAAACAGGTTCAACATCCAAGACTGAGAAACCAATGCTGAATAAAGGTTTCATTTTCAGCTGAAGACGTCACTAACATAACCTCGTCAATTGCACCATGGATGTTGATTCAGTCGATGGAAATTGACTGACGACCGAATATTTGTTGCATATTTAGGTATGCATTACATAAGATATGTGCCACCATAGACATAATATAAGAGACACCCCGCATCGATTGCTTTCACCATCTTGGACCAATCGACAGCTCCGGTCAGTGTAATATGTTGAGTAGGGCACAGAATCAATTTTAATCAGCTTAAATTCTCTGAATATTGAACTAATTTTCATAGCTTTTTTTCTTTTTTTTTTGCTGAAAACAAACAAGTGGTTCAGCATATTTAAATATTCTTAGCCCGTAATTTCTGCGCCGCAACAGTCAATGCAGGCTCTACTTTTATATGTATATCTGTGTGCCACCATTAGAGAGCATACAAAGCTTTAAAAAAACAGCACAACAACTGCAAAAAAAGTTATGGAACCTAAACTTGTAAAAAAAAAAGGGATTAATTTGGGCTTGCTTAAGTGTCTTTTTCTTTTATTTAGTATGATTATTCCTATCCCACTCCCAGCCAGCTGTAGCTCCTCTTCCCCGCCTTTAGTGGTAATTGGCAATTTATCCAATCGACCGTTGCACTCCTTCCATCCTCCATAGTTAGCCTGTATCTAGCCCAGGTGAGCTGTAACCTCTCCACCCTGTAGAGCTGTTGGGAGAGGCTACAGCTGGCTTCTCCGATCTAATGCTGTGCTTCTCCACTATCTTCCTGACCTACCACTGGCAAGCTGCTGCCTGCACTCCCTGCTTTGGATCACTGTTTCCCTGGCGGACTTCTCCATTGTTGTGTTCCTTAGCTCCAGAGGGAGGCACAGCTGGCTGCCTTTGCCCGGTTCTCGTCCCCTTTCTGACGGTGCTCTCACACTGATTTCTTGCTGCTCCTGTCTGAGCTCCAAAACACAGTCTCACCTTACCTCTATTGTCTGGGAAAATCAGTTGAACCGACTCCAATGGTTTTCTTTGGCTCTCAAAAGTAAAACAAAAAAACAAACAAATGTGAGTCAATCTTTAAAATCCATGTCCTCCATGTTTTCTGTAAATCTTTAGTCTAGCCCTTTTCCAGTAAGGACATATTCATACCCCTAACCCTTGTTCTTTCCACTACCCCTACATGCAGAGAGGAAAGAGGAATTGGGACAGCATTAACCTTACTGAAATGCTTGGCATTTAGGGATAAGGCTAAAAGGTAGGGATAAGGCTATAGCAGCATAACTAGAAATAGCTCAGGATAACCCGAGCCTCTTTAAGTGTGTATATATATATATATATATATATATATATATATATATATGTATTAGTGTTGCGCCGATACCTATACCATTATCGGGCGGGGCCCCAATCCAGCACTAAAATGGTGGTATCGGTATTGTCCAGTACCAACAAATAGGGAACCAATACCATTTTGAAAGCCAAAAGTTTATTCAACTATTGTCACTTATACCAGGTATGCAATAAATACTTCTACTAGATTCACACATTAGTCTTTCCTGCTTCACAAAGGTAGGCAGCAGCTTGACAAAGCGACGATGGCAATTATTTTACACCCAAGTAGTATGCAGTTCTTCATATATACACACACACATCAATTTCATTTCTGTTAGGAGTAGTTCTTTACACCTAAGAGTCCTTAATGGCAGTTGCCATTTTGACATTCACTAGACTTTGTTCAGGAAGATTAGTGTGGTGTGCTCTCAGGTATTAGACACTGTAGATAATGTGACGTCTTTCACCCATACCCATTTCTGTGTTGCCTTGTTATTTTTCCCTTCTCCTCCATGGTAGACATTGTACATTGAGTCTGCACTGAACGTTCCCTTCGCCAAGCATCTCAAATATCACTAATGCTGTATTGTACAGTATATTAGCTCATATGTTTCTGTGATGAACACAATAGAGATCATACTTAGTGCTTTGTTTTTATACTTTAGGAGATCCTCTGGAAGCCGGCTGGTTTTGGGGTTTACAGGCTCAACTTGATTTTAACTCTTAGTTCAGTTGATCTTTTCCCATCTGAACTTGTCTTTGGCTCCTCTTTGATGTAACATTTATGTGTGTGTCTCCTAGGTCTCTAGTTATAAAGCTGCTGCAACTTGTGGATTTTGGAACACTAAGCTGTTATACAAAAACTTTTTTTGTTTGTTTATTTTTTCGTTTCTCACCTCTGCAATAAAATTGGCATAGCTCCTTTTATAGAACTTATTGACTTGTCTTGTCTTATATAGTGCCCTGTGATGGACTGGTGACCTGTCCAGGGTGTTCCCTACCTCTTGCCCATTGACAGCTGGAGATAGGCACCAGCACCCCTCGCGACCCCACTTGGGAGCAAGCGTGTAGAAAATGGATGGATGGGTCTTATATAGTTTAGTTCAATTCCAGTCCAGTCTTGTATAGAAAATGAAACTCATTGACATTCATTACAATTTAATTATTGCAGTTATGCTGTGTAATCAAGTGAATGTTTTCTTTAGCAAGCAAATAGCAGCAGTGGAAAGACATTTCTTACATTTTAATATGGCAAGTAAAATAATCTGCGTTACTGATACCAGACCACAGAATAATTCCAAATTAAGGAAATACATGCTCTCTATGCTGACATCTACGGCTCTTCAAAGATCATGTTTGCATGTTTGTGTGTGGGGCGGAACACATGAAGCAGCTGTAAACACTCTGCTGGGCATCCTGCAACAGTTGATAATATTATGACCAGATCACAGGAATTCTTCACACACAAATGAGGTTAGGTTAACATCTTAGGTTTGTGAACTTTGTTTGTGGACTGCTTTGTAAAATTTCTCTCTTTCTTTGGCTGTGCATAGTGTGTGGGTGTGTATGTCTGTGTTTGTATGTGTGTCTTTTGGAAGGGGGTGGGGGATATATATGGGTGATCTTGTGTGGTTATAAAGTACTCTTGCTCTCTGTGTGGTCTGTCACCCTTTAACCTGCAGGCCGTAGGACCTTCCCTGTCTGAATCATACGGTGTCAATGTTCCTCCTGCTGCTTTTCACACATTAAATAGAGCAAAAAACATCTTTCAACTGAGAAACAATGATACACACTAGGGTTTGGTCAGAATGACTGTTTTTAACATCTTAAACATCATGATGTATTTAGCAGCATCACTCTGTTTACAATCCAGGCTTCATAATGTGAATTTAATATAGCTGCCACTTTCCATCCTCACCAGTACAACATTCTTACACACAAATTTTCAGGGAGATTAAACCGAGAAGTATGTATTTCTGCTTTGAAGAAATTAAGTTATTTTTTTCTACTAATCCTAACCACTGACTGAAAGAGATGATTTGACAGAGTGAAGGAATATAATATCTTACAATAACTGGACAGAGGAGACAGTTTGTTTTTTGTATTTAAAGTTGAAAGTCAAAATCTTCATAATCATGCATTAAAGCAAAAACGGTTTGGATTTCTTTTAAGTAATTTAAAATATTTATATACAATATTATAATGCATCCATTAGTTTATTCAGTTTAATATCTAAACATATTAAGGGTCTTGATAGGAGTGAAATAACAACTGTTATAAAGGTGTGAAAGGTGGGATAAATCCTCTTTAGGTCTGATAAAAATTTAATAAAACTGCTTTGAAAGAAGAGAGGTACATTTCCATGAGGCTTGGATTTTTTTCTTTTCTTTTTTTTTTTTTTTTTTTTTTGCAAAGATGTTTTTCTCTACCTGTGAGTCCCTAAGGCCTCAAACACACAACAGATAGATTTTTGGTTACATGCAACATAGTGAACTCCTTGGATAACAGGAAACTCTCTAGATGCTGACAGAGTCGGCAGCTGAAAAAAACTTCAATACAGTTCCAGGACTAAAGGATTTAAAAGCTGGACCCACCTGTGTTGTAAGCTACTGTGGCTCAGGGGGAGTCATGTCTCCTCTGTCCTGGTGGTCCCCACATTTTGTTACAATCTGTATTTGTACAAATGGCAGATCATTTGTCAGTTTAACACGTCATGTGCCTATTTGACAGGCTAAGTGTTAAGGCCTCCAAAGAAAATTCTATAAGTTAGAGTATTCGATAAAAATAATTTCAGATAAAGAGCAATCCCTAATCTTCCAACGTAATCAGTTAAATTTGATTATTCTAAATATGTACACTTGTTGCAGCAAGAAAAAAGCATTTGTCAATATTGTTTATTTTCAATTACGGCATGCATATAATAGCAGGCAACTGCGGGGAGGAAATAAATGATTTCAATACTTAAGTCCACAATGCAGAAAATTGAAAACTAAATAAGCAATTTTGATTTAAATAAGTGAATTTGTTCTTGAATTGTGGACGATGGTGAGACATTTCGCTTATGGAAGAAGACAATTTACAATTGAAATAACAGAAAACAACTGTCTTATTTCAAGTTCATATTATCTAATTATCTTACTTTGAGTAAAAATGCTCATTCAATTGGAAAAATAATCTTATTTACCTAATTGAATTAATGGTAAATACACTTAATTTAAGATTTTTACTTATTTCTACATTGTTTTTGTAGTGCATAAATATGGATATACGGTATTCGGTACATATCCAGCTGTAAATTTAGTTCATAACACTAGTGATCTATATATTATATTCATTTTTTATAATGTATTCATCTCTATACTCATTCAGTAGAAACCCGTGTCCTGTATTTATGGAAACATTATTTATCCTGCACTTGCTGCTATTGCACTTCTGGTTAGACCTAAACTCCATGTCGTTGCCTTGTACCTGTACCTGTGTAATGACAATAAAGTTGAATCTAATCTAATCTAATCTAATAAACAATAATTAAGGATTTGCATTTTAGGCATAGATTGTTTTTTGATATAAAAGTATTCCAACAAAAACACAATAGAACCAGAAACATTTTATTTTTTCATATAAAAAAATTGAATAATTAAAGATCCACAAGGACACAAAAAGAAAACAAAAAGTATTTGTCAATTCGACAAACATTCTTGTGTTCTTACTGGTAGATAAAAAAGTTGTTTCCAAAGTTTGTGTAGCAAGACACTAAAAATAGGAAACCCTGACATTGTGTGTAGATTAGGATGGTCAAACTCTGCATTACATATTAATTATTCTGGAATTGTGCTACTTACGGTGCTACCTCCATTTGTGGATCACAGTTTGTTCTTTTGTTTGTTCTTTGTTTGTTTTTTTGCTTCTGGTGTTAAATGTTTCCCAGCTGTTGTACCAGAGAAAACAAAACTTTGGACTTGTTCTATGCAAATGTCTAAGACTCCAACATCACTGAAGTAAGATCTCCTCTTGAGAAATTGGATCACAAACTTGTTTTTCTCTGCTCAGAGTATGAAACACTTTATAAGCAATCTGCATCCCCAAAAGGAATTGCCAGAAGATGGTAAGAGGAAGCTAAAAAAGCCTTGCAAGGTTGTTTTTAGGCTACAGAACCGCCACATGGAGAGGACATCATTGCAATGACTGAGTGTAAGACTGACTTCATAAACTTCTGTGTATAACACCATCCCTAGCAGAACACTGAAATGCTTCCCTAATAATAAACCATGGATCTGATCAACAAGAAAAAAAAAACAAGCCTTTTAGAAGTGAGAAAGGGAATTAAGAAGTATACATACCGTTACTCTGTCACCATACATCTAAGTGTGAGCCTAACAGTGATCACTGCCATCTTAGGAGGGGTAAACATTAGCTTAGACATTCAGACAGTACTCTCAGTAGATGTTACAAGTAGTTTGAGTCATAATGGTTTATTAATACCAAGAAAACCATATATTGAAAAATGAATCTGCAGGGGAGACAGCACCAGGGAAGGTAGATGCTACAGCTGACCAAGGCTACCTACTGTATAGAGTCTAACTGCAGAGGATCAAAGGAACATGATGAAACATTGGCCAAGTCTACCTTGGTAACAGAGCGATGAGGGCAGGGGAGAGGCTATGGGGGGTCAGAGGAAATTTGGAGAAGCAAGCCAGGGAGACAGAACATGGGGCTATGGATGACCGAGGCTAGCCTCTAGGCTTACTTCTGGAGATTAAACTAGAACAGTGGGGATCAGAGAAGCATTCCAGACAGACAGATTGGAGGAGCCAGGGAAAGATGATGGTGTTTATGTTGGAGGTAATAAACCATGGATCACAAGTGATCTGAAGCAACAGCAACAAGAAAAAAACAATGGAGAGAAGGAATTAATGAGGAGAATACAGAAGCAACTTCAGATCAATTTAGGAGAACTCAAAGAGGCATACAGGAAGAGGCTGGAAAGCTAGCTCTAGCAGAACATTATTAGAGATGTGTGGTCAGGGAGGAAGACCATCACAGGCTTCAAGCAGAAGGATCATCAGACAGATGGAGGTCAGGACAGAGCCAATGAACTGAATACATTCTTCAAACGGTTGAGTTCAGGAACAAGCTCAGCATCTTTCTCTTCTGCCCGCAGTCACATGGACATCCTGCCGTCGTCTGTCATTGATGCTCCTGCTTCTATGAGTTTGTTGTCAGCCAAATCAAAGAAGGTGCTGCTCCCTCCACCTGTCACATGTTTGTCTCTAGAAGTCCAGTGCAGAGGCAACTGGAGAGACTGATTCTTAATAAGTCACCGGCTCCTAATGGTGTCAGCCCCAGAGTCCTGAGGGCCTGTGCAGAGCAGGTCTGTGGGATTCTACAGCACCTCTTCAACCTAAGCCTAACCCAGGAGACAGTTCCAGTGATTTGGAAGACTGCCTGCCTTATGCAGTATTCAGCCAACAGTCCTCGGTGACTAAAGAGCTTTTGCATTCAAATCCTACATCATGAAGGTATAAGAGAGACTTCTGTCAATTCACTTCAGCCATTCACCTCAGCAAGGAGTTCATGATGCCATCATACACCTGGTTCAACAAACCCACCATCATTTAGACAAGGCAGACAGACCTTAGGTCCTTCTGCATTTGCTGCAAGATTCTAAATGTCTTTTATAAGTCTAATTGGAGAGTGGGATTTCCCCTTTCATGATCTGCTTGGGATCACAGCATCAGGGCAAATTATGAAGAAGAAGGCCAGCTCTGTTCTAGGAACTCCTCTAGAACATTGGGAGATAATTTTACAGAGAAAAGTTCTTCAAAAACAGAAGAAAATTATGGACAGTAGTGAGCATCCTTTTCTTTAGGTTTTTAAACAAGATTGGTGCAAAAAACAGACCACAGGAGATTTAAAGGACGGATGTAAAAAAACAGATGAGATTTAAGTCAGATTTCTTCACATTTTAGTGACAGTTATTATGTTTTTGTTTTTTTTTATTTGTGAATATTATTCACGAAATACTTAAACTATTATATAATTTATACTGTAATATTAGAAACTCTAAAAACTAGGTTGTTAAATATTTTACAGAGTTACAAGAATTTATACTGTATTAAAAGCTTTAGCACACATTTCATTGTGCAAAATGTAAATGTGTTAATGTGAATAAAAAGTTCTGTCTGACAGGTGTAATGTCTCATTACTACTAAAACAGGACCCTTACATATAGCATACTACACATTTTGTAGCCTATAAGTTTTATAAAACATACCCAATAACATTGTGAACCAACATCAATTACTAGTTAATAATGACTTATTATTTGACTTGTCACTTGTAAGTTCTTTCTGAATTGACATGGAGATTCAATTGGAATTAAATAAATGGAAATAAAACATAGTAATATATATCCACTCTGTGTAGACCCCCCCCCCACCACCAACACACACAGAAAAAAAAACAAAAGGTTATCACTGACTCTAAAAAGTCAAAGTGCATCATTGTGCGGTCTTACATCTATCTTCTATAACTACCCAAAAATATTTTTTCCTTATCATCACACATCATTTTTTGCTGATGTAATATATTCCTTAGTATGAGGATATCAATAAAGGTAAAAGAAAATGTCTACAGGTGCACAAAGAAGATTTTGGCTCAGTTAGACAATTACATTTTTACAGCTCCTCTTTCTCTCTCATCATTAGGACCCCATACTGTTCTCTAGGTCACACACATCCACAGATACACAACTCTGTCTGTTTCTGTTGTACCTTGGATCTAGAGAGCCCCCCTTCCCCTGGCTGAGAGGGCCAGTTGGCGCCACTACTACTTAGAAGACAAAATTCACCAGGTTCTCACCTTCATCTGTATCTAAAAAGAATGACTAAAGCTTTCAATTTGTCCATACCGCTCAACCAGCAAAAATAACAGATCTCGTTTTTAAAGGGTTTTTAAAGTGCATGTTTTCGAACAGATTTCCCTACTTGCGTAAAATTTTTTGGAAGCTGGGCAGTTCACTTTGGAAGATCACTGAAAGCGGCAGGCTATTGTGGAAAAAAACAGCATGCAATTTACCAGCAAGCGTTCTGTCAGCTCAGCATACCTTGTCAGGCCAACATACCCATAGTAATACGCTATGGGAGAGTGCTGGAAAGTACTGGAAAGCTTAGATTTTTATTCTAGAGAAATTTATTTACTCTTTTCGCAGTTCAGCTCACTTTTATCAAGTGTCCACTTTGCTTTTTGCTCTTTCACTTTCATCTGATTGCCCCATTTGCATTGTCAACTATTAATTCACTCCTGTAGTTGCCTTTACATTGGAATAAAATGTAAATCCCTCGCTCCACTGGGGGCATTCCCTTTCAGTGCACCTTTATAGTAGAGGGAAAATATTTTTGGATATTTGTTGCAGCATTATGGAGCTACGTCTGGATGCACTTAGTGGATTACAGTTCAACATTCGGTACAAAACTTCCAGAAGATCTCATCACCAAAACAGACTCACTAAACACTGGACTATGTTAGATCCAGAGTTAGCAACATTATTATCTTTAATTAGGCCTTCATTTTGTATTTTACATCCAACTTCAACTACTTTATTTAAGTAAGTATTTCCTCTGATTTCCACCTCCATTGTTTCATTAATCTGTCCATGTCCAAGGGCTATGGACCTCAGGCTTTTAAGGTAGCTATAATAAATCTTTACTTATGAAATTCTCTCTCTATTCCAACAACGTGGTCTTATCTATAATTCTTGAGTAAAAAGTTCCTAAGCAAGTGTATGAGCAATTACACTATAATGACCTTTCTGACCTTTTCTTCGATCAGGTTTAAGAGGTCAGTATAGCACTGAAACAGCTCTGGTGAAAATCACTAATGATCGCCTCAGATAATGGACTTGTATCTATATTTGTCCTGTTAGATCTGATTTATAGAATATACACCGCCGAAACCCCCAGATTTTTATCACTGTGGTCTATAGTCACCCTAAAGCTAAAACCAAAAATACAACACATGATCAGACAATCTTTAGACAGACTACAGTCACGGTATCCGAATGTTTCCGTTCTTATTCTTTGTGATTTTAAAGAGTGTAAATTGAGATAAACTGACTAATTTTTATCAGTATATCACCTGCCAGCATGAAGAGTTTTTCTTTATATATCTTAATACTCTTATTCTCAGCCAGAAATTTCTGAAAGAATTTAATATTGATTTAAAGTCAATATGCTTAGATGTTAGAGTAACTGATTTGACTCAGACATCAAATTAAAGATAATTTAGATCAAACCAAGAGAGTCTTAATCACCACAGATCCATTATAAAAGTAGCAGAAACACAAGGTGATGTAGTAAACCTGTTAGTCAACCTTCACGCAGGATTCAATATTACTTTTATGACCTTAGAAAAACTTTTATAAAGTGTTTTTACAAGGAACTCCGACTTGTAAGGTACCTCTTTGTGGGGAGAGTCATACACTGTATTATCAAATTAGCTTTATATTTATTAACAAAGATGAAAAGACCTGTTTCACAAGTGTAATGAAAATCACATATTTAAGATGAGAGCATTATTAAAGCTCTAGTCTGTAACCTCTTAAACAATAGAGTCATAGGAAATTGTAAACCCCTGCTTCCTTCTCTTCTGAAGGACATGAAAAACCATGCCTACCATACAAACCTGATATACTGTAAGGGTTGTGTAGCTAGTAAGTGCATTATTCAGACATGAAAACAAAAGGCTAATTTATTGCAAAGTTGAACCTTATACTAATCACTTTACAATGCCTGAACAGAAACAGGAGAACTTATAATGAAGTATTCATTTGTACATTTTTTTTTTTTTTTGCAGGATGAGGAAGTGACTGAAACTGGAATCACTTTCAGGATGAGAACAGGGTTGATGTCCAAGGTAGACTGAATGAAAGCTACTAACATTTTCAGAAGCCGTTAGGTTGAGCTGGCTCTCATGATTAACCCCTGTAATCTCCCTATTGACTGATCCAAATCTTGAAGGTGCTAGACAGGGCTATGGATACTGTGAGAGTCACAGTCAGGAGTCATGCACAGAGAAGCAGTCCACAGGACAGAGGTATCAAGGGGGGCAAGACGAGAGGGGAATCTGAAATCTACTGTAGGTGGGGGAATCAGTAGCAGGAGGCACTAACCTGGCAGAAGTGTTTAGAGTAACAGAGACAGAAGGCAGATCCCAGGCAGAGGCTTGACTCCTACACAACTGAGAGAACAATCCTGACATGGGCAGAGGAAAACAGACTTGGTCGAGAGGCAAATGATTGGTTAATGTCCAGAGATCAGAAATCAATAAGAATATCCAACAGAGACAAGGCAGGCAGAAAAAACAAGAACAAATTAGCATTTAGCTTTGCTTCATACTGGACAAATGTAAATGCCATATACAAATGTCTATAGAATTGTCGGTGTTATTATGTATTAGATTGTGTATGATAAGATACTGTATTTGTCTCCAGTGGGAGAAATCTCTCTTTTCGAAGAGAGGACAGTCCTGCATTATAAAATTGCAGGATTGTAAAAGAAAACACTCAGATTTGATTTGATTTCCACCATGTTAAAAAGGTCCTATTAAGCACTCATCTCAAATCATTGACTTAATGTAGACTGGTGAATAGTAAAGAACTTTTTAATCATATGAATGAGAATTCTAACCTTTCTGCATAACCATTTGATTTATTTGACTTTTTTATAAGGTAATTTTAGATGATGTGTTGAAAAATGGACCTTTTTTACAAAAACCGTAGTAAATTTCCCATACCTTCACATTGCCTGCTCACCAGTACCTTTTCTAGCTTTAATTTTGTAGTTTGTAGTATAGATTAATCTCACTGTAATACTTGGAATTAATCTTGATTTGTCTAGACTAAAATGGCTAATTTGAATTCTGCCAAAGGGATTCATGAATCAGAATCACTTTAATTAATCCCGTGTAACCGTTTATAGAAGAAGGAAAAATACGGATTTAAGTACAAATAAGATATAAAAATAAAATAAGATAAGGAAATTAATGAAATAAGATAAGGATACAAAAAAATAAAGTAAGGGTAAGAATAAAGTAAGCTAAGGATGATATGTGTGTGCTACCTAAATAAGTGAAAGTAAGTCTATGAGCAGATTTCCCAAGACGGGGGTGCAATAGATCAAGGGCTCATCTCCTTTTTTCAAAATGCATCACATAATACCACAGAAGTTACATCTTCAAAAAGTGTTCACCAAAGCCATCGTCAGGAAGCAGACATAATGTTGTGGTAATCATTCATGGTGTCATGGTAAGATTACATTTTAAATTCCATAACATTGCCTACCTAAAGTGCAGGAGTGAAGTTCCCAGCTGGCATTGATAAGGTGTACAGTAACGCTGAGGTAGTTGTCATTATTAACACATGTCCAGTGGTCCCTTGGCAGTGCTAAACATGTCCCCTCGACCAACTTCTCATGTTGTCGTGTATTCTCTTTATGATAGTTCATCTCCCAGGTAGTTTATAAAATGGCTCACCTGTGGCCAACTAAGGAACAAGCTTGAGCCCATCATCTTCAACCACTCTGATGGGCGTTCTTAAAAATGAATTTTCCCTGGCGACTTTATAGGTTTATAAGAGTCTGCCATTAACGGCAATAAAGGCCCACCACTTATACACACACACACACACACACACACACACACGTATATATATATATATATATATATATATGAGAGAGCTGGTCAAAACAGTTTCTATGGTGCTTCAGTAGTAGGTTGTGAGAATAGGTGGAGGCAGGTGGGCTCTCCTCATCCTCCACAGGAAGTACAAGTGCTTCTGTGCCCTTTTGACCAGTGAGGTGGGGTTTACTTTCCAGGTGAGGTTGTCTGTGATGTGCACCCCCAGGAATTTGGTGCTGCTGACCCCCTCTGCAGCTGAGCTGTTGATGAGGAGTGGAGTGTAATTTGGACGGTTCTTCCTGAAGTCCAAGATGATCTCCTTTGTCTTCTCCACATTCAGGATCAGGCTGTTGTTTCTGCACCAGGCAACTAACTGCTCCACCTCCTCTCTGTAGTCCACGTCGTTGTCATCTCTGAGGAGGCCCATCACCATGGTGTTGTTGCGAACTTCACTATGTGATTGGTGGTGAACCTGGAGATGCAGTCTTGTGTCATCAGAGTGAACAGCAGGGGACTCAGGGCACAGCCATGGGGGGGTGGGGGGTGGGGTTGGGCTGGGGGGCATGTGCTTAGGGTCAGAAACTCGATGTCTGGAGAGCAGAAGCTGTCAACCGACCTAGCATTTTTACACCAGCTGTTGTTGATGTAAACATATAGCCCACCACCTCAAGTCTTACTGCAGAGTTCTCTGTTCCTATCAGTGCGGTATAGCATTAGCTAATAGCATTGTCCAGTATTTATGGATGCAGCCAAGACTCCGTCAGAATGATGGGGCAGCGGTTGCATATGTTCTTTTTTAAAGAGAGTTTGAGTCAGAGATGTTGGAGAGCAGGATTGATGGTCTGTGGGGATTCCTCCTTAGCTTCGCTGTTAACTCTGCAACCTTGCTTCCTTCGTCTCACACATCTCTTCCTCCTGCCTGGCCTGGTAAGTGAGCCCACTGTTGTTTTGTTTACATTTCCCGATAGCACTCCGCAGCTTTTTTTAGCAGTCAAGAATGTCTGTATTTAGAACATTTTGTGACCGGAGCTCCAGCAGGTGTTGGCGGTCGGAGATGCGGGATCGATGCCCAATTTGTAGTGTTTGTAATGTTTCGAATGGCAAATTCCATGTCAAGAGCTGTTCTTGGCCGCTGCCTTGAGGCGCCACCATGAATATATATGAATATATTCTCTGCATAACCCTCAGGCTTTTAGGTAGGTCAGTTTTAGTCCTAGGTGGAGCCTAGTTTAAAGTTTCTGCAATTATCCTGGTACCATGTCTTGTCTCTGGCCCACAACCACTGAGCCTGTCTGTCTCCATCTGAGCATGTCTGTCTGAGCTCGGTGCTGGACTCATGGAACTCTGAACCTGCCTTCTCTGTGGAATCCTGCTCTGTGGATTCCTGGGTCCCTGGATCTGTCCGTTCATGCTTGGATCAGAACCCCTGGTCGAACTACGAAATCCTGGATTCCAGAACTGTACCTGTCTGATCAGTATCCCTGACCTGGATCGGATTCCTGCCTGCTCGCTGGGGTTGCTGCTTCAAGGACACTCTTACCGGCTCAGCACCACAGCTTGTTTGGCAGCCCATCAGCTGGATTGTGCCTTCTTCTGAGAGGATAGACTGAACTGTTAAACCAGAGTGTCAGTGATTGGCCGGTGCACCGCCCCCCCTCCTGAAGCCGCTGCGCTCGGCTTAGCAACAGCAGCCCACATTTCTGTTGTGTTCAGTTTTGTTTTAATTTCTGTCATCAAACGTTTTGAAAGTTCCTACTGTCTGACTCGCATGAATTCGGGGTCCATTTGCTTGGTTTTATGACACAAAGGGTCTAAAATATTTAGCCTTTTATTAATTTTAATTAAACATGTGTCAAAATTGCACACAGGCCATATCGAAACTAAAGAGATCTGCCTTACATACATTTTTCTTTGTATTTTAGTCTGTTGTAGAGCAGATCTTAGTTGTCCTAGATCTTAGCTATCCCGTGATAAAATCAATGCTTTCCATCTGTGGAGGTCATAAGTTCCCAGTGTAAAACATAACCAGAGATGTAGGTCACTTCCTAAGGATCAAATGTCTTGGCATTGCACAGCTAATCAGTAAAGGTTTACACTTTGTTCTTTGATAAACCCGGCTGTAAAGGAATTAAACATTTAAAACTACCAACTAAGCATCAACAATTGATAAGAAATGTTTGGCTCATCTTGGACACAACAACATACATTGTTGAGTCTGATCATTTTTGACTAATGTGCACCAAAAAGCAAGAGCAACCTGTAAAAGGGAAAAAAATAATCATTATTTCACCATTTACATTATATGTAAATTATTATCAGAGTTGAATGTCAAGCTAAATAAGTCCAGAAAGGAACAGGACTTTTCTACACGTCCCTTGAGCTGTTAAGAAAGGCCTGACTCCACTCTCTTTGGCTCATAGCCAACTTCCACTATGGAATCAGATCAAGTATTATGTTTCCTTGCTGTTGAATTTATAGGGAGCCTTTTCCTCTGCCACAGTGGGACTAAAGGAATGGTGTTAACTGCACGTAGCCAACTTGCCTGTGAGATTATTATGCACACTGCAGCACATGCACGAAAACCCGGGCCTCAGAAACACACTGGATCATAATTATGCAGGTTCTGCAGCTCTCGGTCTGTGTATGAGGCGTGCTTTCTCAAATTACCAACATCAATATTTACTGTACACTTTCTTCCACCAACTTATTCACAAACACACACATATATACCATGCATCCCACAAGCACACACAAGACAACACTCAAGACCCCTCCCCATCCCATGCTCATTGGTCAAAAGTTTCGTCACAAAGACAACAGCTGTTTCCAGGATGAAGAAGCTACTTTGAGGGAGCCAGCGAGTCTGCAGGCCTGCAACTGGAGACTCCCTTGGGTCTTTCGTGGTCTTCAAAGGGCACACTAATATACATGCACACTTAAACTCTCTGGCAGCAAAACACTACCAGCTCCATCTAGAGATACAGACCATTTGTCCCCTATATTAACACTGTGAGTATGAATACAGGAAAAATGTTTGAGTAATTTTACAGAATTGAAAGTACTTTCTGAACAAAGGGCTGTTTTGGCTCAACTTTAAGTTGAAAAAGTTATGTTTTGATTATATTTTACTCTTTTTAGAGCCTGGTTTTTACATTATGTACCTATCTGTCTCAGCATCTTAGGTCTTAACCTCTCTACAACATCTAATAAATTACATTCTAATTATGCCTTGCAATAGAATACACTAAAATAACACAGTACCTTTTCATAACTTTGTTTCAAAGTTTTAACAGACTATTTGGCTTCTGAATACATTTGCTCAAGAACAAACTATGATGTATTGTTTATCACTTGATTTGAACAAAAATTAAATGCCTGTTTACTAGAAAAACGATAAAGAAAAATTATCTTTAGATTTTTATTCCATAGATATTCATCTGTAGTTCAATGGTTTTTCTCGCCTGAATGCCTGTACATATATTTCCAAAGCTGCTTTGCACCAGTGTTAAAAAAAAAAAAAAAATTGCTGATTCATAAATGATGGAGATGCTGGAGTTGTAAGCACTCTTTAATAATAGAGGATGGTTTTTAAACCCTGACCTGAAACTGACCATTGTATCCCGTTGAACAACAGAGAGCATCACATGTTGCTTCGGTTTTCTGTTGGGAAAACGTACAATATTATCAGTGTAAAAGACTGCTTGCCCTGTTGTATTCAATGGCAGGCATCATATGTTCTCCCAGTCTTGAAAGAAACACCCATATACAATATTTAGAATCATTGAAATGCATTTCCAGTTTTAAAATATTATTGTCCAATATCGTTTATTACCTACCTTCATTCAACGCAGGTCATGGAGTAGCTCACAGATGGTATAAACTGGAAAATGCATCTTTGCTGTATAGGATAGAAGGTAAACATACTGTTTATGCAAGTTTTTTAAGTAATGATTTTATTTTTATCTATAGTCATCTTTGTTGCACTAATAAAATCAATTAGTGTTTGCTGTGTTTTCATAAAAAGGAAACTTAAAAAGAGCAAGAAACTTTCTTGTTAAAAACATAGTAGCAAAGGTTGTATAGAAATTATTGTCTTTTCTCCCTGAGGATTAATAAAATATATTTTATGAACTCGTTGGGGTATAAAAACTGCAGCAGTTTTAAACAAGCACAAGGAGTACACACACATGTTGCAGTTCGGTCTTTGAGGCCATGTTGCATGTGTTGTTTTGAGTTAACTGCAACTGTCAAAATAACCAGTCATCTTATCTGCACCTGCCGTGAACACAACAAATGCATGTTCACACACAGGACTACAATGTCCAGCTTGTCTACTGCAAGCGACACTGCATAACTAACATCCAGCTAGCTATTAATCAACTGAAAACAGTAAAGTCTCTGTCTATTTATTTATTGCCCATTAATAATTCATTATAAACATTAAGATAATTTGTGACATAAATGTTCAAGATGTTTGTAGTTAAGTCTTATACACTAGAAACTAAGAAAAATTGGCTAATTAAAGTGACAGCGTAAAACATGTCTATCTAAAGACAGAAGGAGCATGTATAAGTCAAAAACCTTAATAAAACAGATGAAATCATAAAGTATGCATTATCTCTCCTGTGTACTTGTCTTGGTTTTGTAATATTAATCTGTTCAACTCTCATCTCATTTAAAAGAAAATGGTCACATACACCATTCTTGCCGCACACTTGTGGCTGCATGCTGACTGACAGACGTGGCAGGTGTGACTCCTTAGTAGCAGTGTCCCACCTGTTGACCCCAACCCCCTACATCCCGCGAACATTCACCCTTATAAATGCTTTCTCCACCCCCCTCGACTTCTGACCCCATGACCAACTTCCTATCCCCATGGGCAAGGTAACTGCCCGCCTGTCTGTAAAAGCAACCATGATCCCAACTTCATAAATAAAACCTGATCTATGCCTGCCTGATGAAGCACACCACCACAATTCACAGGCACTTTTGCCACCCGTAATTCCATTCCTACCACCTAGTCTGACACCTCTGCTGAATAAACAAACTACTACTTTATACATCGCTCATTTAATTCTATCAAAACATACACCATATTAACTATAGAGTGATAAAAGAAATTGAGTGTTTTAATGTTAGACTTCTTTTTTTTTAAAAAGGAAAAAAAAAAAGATGGTTAAAAAAAACTCAGAATCCCATAGGACCAATACCTTCTCCATTATTTCTGGGTGTTACCCATTGGTTAATGTTTGTATTGTAAGCATAAGCAATACAGCACATTTGTTTGTAAACTCAAAAAATATATAAATGAAACACTTTTGGTTTTGTTCCCATTTTTATGAGATGAACCCAAAGATTTAAAACTTTTTCCATATACACAATATAACCATTTCCCTCAAATATCGTTGACATCAAGTGTAAATCTGTAAAAGCACTTCTCCTTTGCTGAGATAATCCATCCCACATCACAGGTGTGCTATTTGAAGAGGCTGATTAGACACCATGATTAGTGCATAGGTATGTGTTTGACTGCCCACGATAAAAGGCCACTGTGAAAAGTGCAGTTTTATCAGACAGCACAACGCTACAGATGTCAGATTCCTGTTTAGCTGTGACACCATCCTGGAGAGAAATATCAGCTGTGCTGTTGCCATCAAAACCTTTGCTTATAGATATTGGAGCTTGGCCTGTTTTCCAGCGTAGTCCTATTTCTCCTACTGTGACTAACTGTATGTGCACTCTTTCATCTTCTAACATGGGAGCTCAGAGCTTATCTGCCTCGCTGTTTGTTTCTCTGATGGAGCCACCTGTGGACCTCATTGACAGTTGCCTTTTGTATCTCTACTTCTTTCTGTATCTCCGCTTCTGTCCCCTTGAACCCCAGTCTGCCTCTGCAGATGGCCGCTCACACTGAGCCTGGTTCTGCTGGAGGTTCCTTGCTGTTAAAAGGGAGTTTTCCTCTCCACTGTCGCTACATGCATGCTTGTTGTGAGGGATTTCTTTCGAGCCAATGAGTCGATGCAAACTGCTAGTTTTCCTTAGACAGAAAATGTTTAACCAATCTGACTCTGTGATCTGTTGGAATTGTCTCTGTAAAGTGCCTTGAGATGACATGTTTTGCGCTATAGTATATAATTAAACTGTATTAAATTGAATTGAATTGAAGAGACACTTTTCCATTTTGGAGATTGAGGATCTGAAGACTGAGGACCAAGCAGCAGATTTAAGGCAGGTAAAAGACAAGCAGTGGGAAATAAATCACAAGAGCAATAATTATGTGGTTGCACTGTTACAAAATAAAAGAGAAAATAAAAAACTGAAATTGTACAAAAGATAATAAAAAGAAAACTGGTTTTATCCAAAAATTGTCAAGAAAATGTCTAGCAAAAGCAAGACAGCCAATGAAAACTATTCAAGCAACATGTACAACAAATGATGTAAATGCTTGAGTTCGCCATCAACCACCATGACACAACATTCTGCAAAATCTCCTTTTAATACACACAACCCTGTTATGTACATTTCCAGACCATGTCTGTCATTCCTTCATCATACTCTCCTTCTCTCCCTTAAAACACATAAACATAAAACGTAACGGCAAAACTAATTTGAGGAATTCAGATAAACTAGACCAAACATGCCATATTTTGTGTAATTTTGTGTAATGTGTACCATTAGAAGAGTTGAAGCTGAACGTTCTATCCATTTTCTGTTGAAGATGTTATTTCAATTGTAGCTTGAGCTCACATAAAGCTCACTGACTGCACACTCTTTTGAAAAATGACAAGAAATGAAAAACAATGACCCCTGGATACCGACATGCCAGCAGGAAGTGTTGTTGCCAATAGTTCTTTCATCGACAAATGACAATGTTTAGGTCAGGACTTTGACCTGGCCATTTTAACAGCTGGATATGTTTATTTGTGAACCATTCCATTGTTTTTGCTTTATGTTTTGCTTTATCTTATTGGAAGAAAAATCTCCTTCCCAGTCTCAGGTCTTTTGCAGGTTTCCTTCCAGAATGGCCCTGTTTTTGGCTTCATCTTCCCTCCCATCAATTTTAACCATCTTACCTGTACATGCTGAATAAAAGCAGGCCCAAACCATGGTGCTGCCACGAAGTTGTTTGACAGTGGTGATGGTGCGTTTAGGATGATGAGCTTGTATTGTTGCCAAAAAGTTTGAATTTGGTTCTATCTGGCCAGAGCAACCATCTTCCACATTTTGGCTGTGTCTCCTTGGTGGCTTGGGGCAAACTTTAGACTTAGACAACTTTTATTCTCATTTTGTATGTACAAAACAAAATTTTGTTTTGTACAGCTTTCAGGCAGTAAATGAGCAGCAGCTTAGTAGTGAAATGAAAGTTTCCATTTTATAAAAGGCAGCGGTGATCAAATGTAAACAGTGTGGGAGAAAAAAACATGCAAAACACAATGATATTGAAGTTAAGAGCATCTCAAGACAAATATATATGCAGAAAATATGCATTATTTTAGTTTAGAGTTATTAGTGTGATCCAGAGTCTGTAACTTGATTTTGAGGGTTTTCTTCAGCACAGTTTAGCAGTCTGATTGCAGTGGGGAAATACCTGTTGCAGAATCTGCTGGACCAGCAGTGGACTCTGCAAAGCCTCTTCCCAGAGGGCAAAAGGGAGTACAGTCCATGGTGGGGGTGTGAGGGGTCACTGATGAAGATAGGCTTGGGACACACCGTGCTGGGATTAAATGTTTTTAATGGAGGGAAGAGGAGCCCGATGATCCTCTCTGCTGTTCTCACCACTCTCCTCACGTTCCTCGAGTCTGAGCCACTGCAGCCTCCACACCACACAGTGAGACAGCTGAAGAATGCTCTCTATGGTGCTTCTGTAGAGGGTTGTGAGAATGGGTGTAAGCAGGTGGACTCATCCTCCGTGGGAAGTACAATTGGTCCCGTACCCTTTTGACCAATAAGGTGGTGTTTACAGATCAGGTGAGGTTGTCTGTGATGTGCACCCCCAGGAATTTGGTGCTGCTGACCACCTCTACAGCTGAGCTGTTGATGAGGAGTGGAGTGTGGTTAGGCCGAAGTTGACCATGATCTCCTTTGTCTTTTCCACATTCAGGATCAGGCTGTTATCTCTCCACCAGCCCACCAGCTGCTCCATCTCCTCTCTGTAGTCCAGGTCGTAGTCGTCTCTAATGAGGCCCACCACCGTGGTGTCGTTTTCAAACTGCACAATGTTATTGGTGGGGAACCTGGGGATGCAGTCCTGTGTCATCAGAGTGAACAGCAGGTGGCTCAGGATTCAGCCCTGAAGGGAGCCTGTGCTTACGGTGATGACATCAAAGTTGTTCTGTCCAACACGGACTGACTGAGGTCTGTTTGTGAGGAAGTCAAACAGCCAATTGCAGAGGGGTGTTTGAAGCCCAGCTGTCCCAATTTGCCTATCAGATGCTGTGGGATGATGGTGTGGAAAACTGAACTGAAGTCCATGAACAACATCTGTAAGTGGGTGTTCTAGTCCGCCAGGCGTGCTAGGCTCAGGTGAAGAGCAGAGGAGATGGCGTCCTCAGTGGAGCAGTTCAGTCAGTAGGCAAACTAGAACAGGTCGAATGTTGAGGGAAGACTGGAGCAATTGTGTTCTTTAACCAGCCTTTCCAAGCACTTTAACATGACAGTAGTCACAGACTGAGCTGACCTGAGAGTTTTTTTGGGGCCTGGAATCATGGTGGCAGACTTAAAGCATGGTGTTGAAAAGGTCCTAGAGGACACCAGCCAGCTGACTTGCGCACTCCTTGAACACCCGCCCATGTATGTTATCGGGGCCTAGGGACCTTTCTTTCTTCCTCCTCAGAGACTTCCACACATCAGCTGTGTCAAGTTAGAGTGCCTCCTCCCCCTGGTGTGGAACGGCTTTCACTACTAGAGTGCTGTTTAGTGTCTCAAACCTTCCAAAGAAGTTGTTTAGCACATTTAGGAAGTTCATCTTCAGCTGCACCCACCGGGTGCAAGACTTTTTGGATATCTTTAAGAAAAGGCTTGCTTCCATAAAGGCCAGATTTGTGCAGTATACAACTGATTATTGTCCTATGGACAAAGTCACCCACCTCACCTGTAGATCTCTGCACTTCCTCCAGAGGGATCATTGGGCCTCTTGGCTGCTTCACTGATTAGTTTCCCTGGTTGACTGAAAGTTTAGAGGGTCTTTTTAATTCAGCAGGTGTATGATACTCAATATCGTTGCTTTCACAGTGCTTATTGGGATGTTAAAAGATTTGGAAATCTTTTTTTTTATCTAAATCCGGTCTCCATGTCTGGAATGGAATAGTGAATGGCTTTTCCTTTTTTCAAATTGCCACACGGCTTTATCTCAAAAGGGGAAGCTTATGAAGCTTAAGCCAAGTGTTTCACTAAACAATCATCTTTCTACACAGTCAGTTTTATTATCCAAAATAGTTGTTATATTAAAATCAGATTTTATGAAGTATTTTTAAATTTTACTTGGATTAAATGTGTACTATATAAAATATTACTGGTATTCCACTTCTGTATGGTGACACAGTATTTATATTGTTCTTGAATAGCTAATTACTCTGTAATGTCAGAGTATACTTCCTCAATCTTGTGATCATGGCTCTAAGGGCTGGCCTGATTGCTCATTTCATACACTTGCCTATCTCTGCCCAGTTTTAAATTACTGCTTGTCTAATCCACCTGCTCCTGCTACAGCTCAGTCCCAGCCAGAGGGGGCAGATCATTAAGGTTTAGACTGTTACTGATGCCATGGTTCATTTTATCTTTTTGAGGAGCCAGTGGTGCGAGAGGGTTTTAGCGTTTTCGTAGTGTTCCTGATTTCCTGATCCTGATCTGCCTCTTATCCACTCAGCATGCCCTGTTCCTGTCTTGATTCAGTGGAGACAGCCACTTTTAGCATACTGTAGTACTGTTCTGCCTCTCAACCACTGAGCTTGCCTGTTTCCATCTGAGCGTTCATCCTGAAATCTATGTTGGACTCCTGAAACCCTGAACCAGCCTGTTCCTTTTCTAATTGGAATCCCTGACCGGGCTGTGGACTTTTGGACCTCTGAGCCTTCCTGTTTTGATCTGTTTCCCTGACCTGGCTTGGACTCAAACTTGCCTTCTGGGACTGCAGCATCGGGGACATTCTGGGAGGGGCCTGCCACATCTAGTTGGCAGCCCTCCGGCTGGATCCTACTGTGTTAAATGGAGATGGGCTGAACTGATAAACCAGGTAAGTGATTCACATGGATAATCATTTTCCATCAGTTTATCATGGTAACTTACCTATGTTTTCCCCGACAATAGTTTCCATTCCAGCCACTGCAGATCCATAGCTCGGCATCAGTTCAAATCAAAGGTCACAGATAAGCGGACCAGGGTCCGGATCCGGACCCACCTGCTGGCTAAGCTGGACCCAACCTGATTTCAAAAATGTATAAATTACCGCATGTTGTCCAATGACAGTGTCTAGCTTCACGTATGTTGCTTGTCCTTTTAACATGGTTAAGCCTTCCGGAGCGTCCAGAACCAGGCTACACGTAATAAAAAATAGCCAATGAGCTGTGTCAGTCTGGGTTGCTGCTGCAAGCTACTGTTAGACACAGCAGTCAAACCGTGGCAAGCCTGGAGATGGAAAAGAAGGAGAAGACCAAGAGAAAAAAAAAAGCAGAGAAAGTGTGGACTGCTGGAAGAACAGCAGTAAACTGGTGAAAGAAAAGTGAAACGACATGCTCAAGGTTGACCCTGCACATTTTCAGTACGTTGGCTCAACCTACTGCTGTGAAGCAGGATTCCCCACAATGAACATGATCAAAAATAAATATGGATCCAGACTCACGAATGAGCACCTTGATATGTGCTTGAGAATGGCTTTGTCGCCATTCAAACCCATTTTTAAAAGCCTCGCAGGGCAGCGACTTCTCTCTTTAAGCAATAAAAAAGAAAGAAGAAAAAAAATGATCAGTTCAGGTGTTTTATAAAATCTCTGAATCTGAAACTCAACAATTGTAGTTCACTACTTCAAAAAACACTTGAATGGACAAATTTTCTATGTGGCTCCATGGAAAATTGTAAGTCCATGTGTAACATGGATGCATAAACACCTCATTTTATTGCAGTGTTAAATTCTGTTTAAAGTTACAGATTATAATTAAAAATCTCTCCTTACCTTTACTGGTTGTTGATTTTCTTTATTCGGACCCTGCTGTTTTTTAAATGGTTACCCCTGGTTTAAATAAATGCCTTTTAAGTAATCACTTAAAAGAATTATATTAGAGAATTATAGATTTTTTTTCACAAAAATTTCTTTTATGATTTTTACATGAACAAAATGCCTTCAACTTTGGGTCCTGAGCTGTAACTGCTGTGCGGCTATATACAACCAAAAAAAAAAAAGAGAAGAAGTTATCTTATAAACCAAAACTAAGTCCCAGAAATTTATTTTTAAAACAGAACACTTACTGCCTTACATCTTCGCATATCTGCGTTTAGGACCCGATATTTAGGATGGGTTAGCCCTAGGTAAGATACCTGATGTGATTTGCAACAATCACATCAAGCAAAAAACGTTGTTAAAGGGCCCTGGGCAGATAGCTTTAGCATACAAAATTTCCCCCTTTGGAGTATACTTTGGTCATAAAACAGTGGGTTCAGGTCCAGTGATTGTGGAAGCCAGGTCATCTGGCACAGCACCCTGTCAGACTCTTTCTTGGTCAAATAGCCCTTACACAGCCTGGAGATGTGTTTGGGGTCATTGTCCTGTTGAAAAATAAATGATGGTCCAACTAAAGGATGGAAAACAGATGGAATAGCATGCTGCTGCAAGATGCTGTGGCAGCCATGCTGGTTCAGTATGCCTTCAATTTTGAATAAATCCCCAACAGTGTCATCAGCCAAGCACCCCCACACCATCACTCCTCCTCCTCCATGGTTCAGGGTTGGAACCAGGCATGTAGAGTCCATCCTTTCACCTTTTCTGCTTCACACATAGACTTCCACTGGTCTAATGTCCATTCCTTGTGTTCTTTAGCCAAAGCAAGTCTCTTCTGCTTGTTGCCTGTCCTTAGCTGTACTTGCTAGTGCAGCTTGAACTCTGTGTGGCATTGGCCTGGTCTCTAATCTGAGCTGCTGTTAACCTATGATTTCTGTGGCTTGTGACTCGGATAACTTATCTTCCGCAGCAGAGGTGACTCTTGGTCTTCCTTTCCTGGGGCAGTCCTCATGTGAGCCAGTTTCTCTATATCGATTGATGGTTTTTGCAACTGCACTTGGGGACAGTTTGAAAGTTTTGCCAATTTTTCAGACTAACTGAGCTTCATTTCTTAAAGTGATGATGGCCACTTTTTGTTTTTGTTTTACAGAGCTGCCTTTTTTCTTGCCACAATACATATTCTAAAACAGTCTATTCAGTAGGAATATGAGCTGTACATCCACCTGACTTCACAATACAACTGATGGTCTCAACCCCATTTAGGGCCAAGGCAAGAAATCCCACTTATTAAACCTAACAGGGGACACCTGTGAATTGAAAACCATTTCAGGTGACTACCTCTGGAAGATCACCATGAGAATGCCAAGAGTGTGTGAAGCAGTAATCAAAGCAAAAGGTGGCTACTTTGGAGAACATAAAATGTATACATATTTTCTGTTGTTTCACACTTTTTTGTTAAGTATATAATTCCACATTTGTTAATTCTTAGTTTTGATGCCTTTAGTGTGAATCTACAATTTTCATAGTCATGAAAATAAAGAAAACTCTTTGAATGAGAAGGTGTGTCCAAAGTTTTGGTCTGTACTGTATAGAAAGCGTTGTCTCTCATTTGACAATGACAATCATTGCCAGACTAGCATGAAAACCTGTCAGATAGAATATGACATCCGGTTTAATAACTGTTTTCTATGGGCTCTGTGGCCTCCTTTGTTGGTGATGTCCTTATTAACCTTAATAATTCAGACTGGATTAAAGATAGCACCTTACCTAAATCAGACTTGTGGGTTTCTTTTAACAAGACCAGTGCTCATATTTTTTTTTTTAATGACAATGTATATATTTTTAAATAACTCATTTTAATTACTATTTGTAGCTTGTTGTGTAAAGCTTTCAGGGGCCAACACAAATGCAGCAGTGAACCAGCACTAAACAGTGTGAGTTGATATTAAATACAGAAAAAAAGTGGAAAGAATAGGGCATAGCCAAATGAGTCATCAGTACTTGGAGTGGGGGTGTTCCAAGAGGCCTAGCAGCCTTTCATAGTGTGATGGGAAAAGATGTGTGAAATTGTTAGGGACGTGAAAATAAACGGACAGCGTTTTCCAGGCTGTGGGGATAGGAGTGTTTGCAGTGTAATCTGATGCATTTGCTTGTGTGTAAGTATGAACTGTTAGTAGTCAGGCCAACTCTGAGCCTGCTTTGAGTCAGAGGATTTCAGCACGCTGAGTGTTCAGAGAGTAGTGATCATGGCGATAACAGGTGCTGGGAGTGGGAAACATGATCAGTTCAAAACATAGATGTATGCTGTAATTTATTAGAATGAGTTTTATGACAGTCAGGCCTTAAACATCCAGCCACAGTTTGTTCCTCATGGTTATTCTCTATACCAATACTTCAACTGAGAATAACATGGATCTTCAACTTATTTTGAAATATAACAATCAAAAAGTTCTTTAACGTGAAATATGGTCACACATTTGATTGACTAAGTTATGCTTATAATAAAAGAAAACATTATGTAAAATAAGCAATCAGACTGAGAAACCATTTAACCTGTTCTTCATTTTTATGAAAAAATATTGGATTTTGAAATCAGTAAAAATTAACAGCATATTTTCTTAAGATGTATTAACTTCTCAGCCTTAGTTGCCTCTTTCTAGACACTAAGCAGCAGCAATATCTGTTATATTTGAGATATGTTTGCCTTTTAGCATTTTTAGTGAATACTTTTTCGTATGAAAGTAAACGCTAAATGCTAGATCTTTATGCCACAATCCACTTTTAGGGTGGTCATTAAAATAACATATCAAGCTGTATACATGTGCTTGTCTTTCTGCTCATGTTGTACGTACATAGCAGACCTACTGAGGGAAAGAAAATTTTTGTTGTGCATCAATGTGCCTTACAATAATTCTGTTTTCTATAGCTCAAGACAAGCACATCTCCGGTTAGTGAAGGTGGTACACATGCTAAACAGGGTCCGAGTGCCCTCCAATTTACATACATTTACACTTTGGACACTAGGGCACTATTTTTTATTATCTTTGCAGGTGCTTGTTAAATGCTAACATTACCTTCCCTGTTAATTATTAAGGCTAATGTTTTCCACAGCAGTTCATTAAATTAAGACAGATAGCTCTGCCACTGTAAATTTGGATTCTCCTTGATCAAGAACACTGCATTATCTGGATACGGTTGGAGCCAATGATTTCTCCTCATTTATCAACAGCTTCTGTATGATGTAATGATATGGTAGGGTGTGACGCGAGATGTTTAAAAAATGAAAGCAGTACCATTGTAATACGAGTTATTTCTTTAAAATTTCTCTTATGATCTCATAAACCTGCCGTAATATTTTGTAGTCATTTAATATATCTACATTAAAAGGTGTCATTAAAAGGTTTTTTTTCCCAGGTGATCTGTTCTCTGGAAAGAATCCCAGAACAACTTCTTTACCCTTACCAACAAAGACATGATGAATTTTTCCACAACAAAGGTTGGGCTGCTCACACCCTTATATCCTTCTGCTTTGTCACTGATCATGATTTCTATAATTTCTATGATAAGGTTACTAAACTGTTGCCAACCAACTGCTCAGTTTGAATGGCCTTCTGCTGAGGCAGAAATAGGGTTTAAAAAGAAAGAAAGAGAGCATATATAATTAGTCAGAGTAAATGTTAAGCCTATAACAATTTCTTGAATAGAAACAAGACTAACTTATTAAAAAGGGCCAATCTCTATAATCTATAAACAAATTCAATTGAATTCTATTCAAAAATACTTCATCAACCCAAAGGGAAATAAAATTTTGAAGGTAACTTTTCGGCAGTTCAAAGAGCTGTTGTAGGTGTTGATAGTTGTAGTCAGGAGGGATCTTCCTATTGTTGGCAGTAGACCAGTTATTACTTTTCTCCATGATGGAGTCACAGCCAAACAGAAACAGACTAGATAAGGCTACTATGATGAAAAAAATTAGAGGGAACTTAAAATTAAGGACTGAACTAACAAATACTACAGAAAGGGAGAATAGTTACATTTTATTATGTAGAGTGGTCCCTGTGTCCAGTGTAACTACATTATAGAGCTAGCTGAAGATGACCACAAGAGAGGATCCTGATAAGTAATATCTAGCTCTCCTTCTACTTTTAGAAATTCTAAGAAGGTCTGCAAACCTTTATATTGAGAACAAAGTGCTCTCTTAGGGACATGTTTGCTGTTGGCTTTGTGATAAGGTGTATCGAGTCATCCCTTGTTTTGGTCGTTGTAGATCTAT
>NW_015150887.1:186480-189262 GCF_000732505.1 Cyprinodon variegatus
TTTCTCCAACTACAGAGTGTCTGAGATTGGGCGGTGCCCCGCCCCCCCGCCTGCAGTGTCCGCGAGCCACAGCTCCGCTTTTGTTTTGTTTTATTTAATAAATGTTTGAACTTTCCTACTGACTGTCTCTCCTTGAATACTGGGTCCATCTGTCCTCGGTTCATGACACATTATTGACAGGGTAAAAATCTTTCAGTCAACTCATCATTGCTAATTTTAGTCCAACGGCAACAACATGATTACCAAACTTGAGCATGCTAATATGGTAAGCAAAAATGTTACATGTTTAATTTGTAGCTGCAAGTCATTTCAACAGGGTAATAATAAATTCATATTTGCTTCTTTGGAAAAAGAGATTCCTAATTTCTGATCAGTTCCCTTTATAAAAAGGGAACTGTCTTTCTTTCTTTTTTAATCACCATGTATTAGTCTTTTTTGTGGAGAGTAGTGTCTAATAAATTTCTCATTTGGTATTTGAAAGACCAAGTCTGTTTTTTGCTTGTTATATTTGAAATTTGATCCGGTACAAAACTATTTATGCTCAAAATAATATTTGTTTTTGGATTTAATGTGGGACTAAAAGGGTTTGGCAAGAAGCATAGGGAAAATATCTTCTGGTTGATTGCTAAATCTGAAAATTACGCCATCAGAAGCTGTGAAAGTGGTATTAATAAGCTGTAATGTGTGCGTTTTAACTACGTTGTAGTTAAAACGCACGTAAGTTTGTAGTTATGCAGAGCAGTGTGTTTTTGTGAATTGTGAGGCAGGTTCCTGCCAGCCAGTTACTGCTGTTCCTCCTAATAGAAAACACATGGTGAACTGATAACAGGCCAAATGAAGACATGTCCACACATTGGCAACCCCACAACAAACAAGAACACACATCTTCTTTGTGACATACTCTTTTCCTTTCTCATCTTGCTTGCTGTTTAAGTGCATGTCTTTTGTTTATGTACCTAGTTTGCTTCTTTTTCATTCAAATTCTCTTCTCCAGCAAACAACAGGGTTAAGCCAATTATTTTTAGGATGGAACCGATGCTCTATCTAAGCTGATAGAGCTGAAGCTTTGTAAACAGCTAAAAACCTGCAGTTAAAAATCTGAGCTCTTTAAAGGTGGAATAAAAGATTTTCTGCTATTTAAAATACATAAGCTTAACATGCTATTCCAAGTAAGACAGCTACTGCTGCCTCATTTGAGCCCTGACATGCTTGTGCACAAGCATGCACATGTTCATGCTATATGTGTCATTGTCTGCATGATTAATAAATTATTTGGAGTACTGAGGATCCAAAGTGCAGCTCTGTTCACCCTTTCTTTGCTTTGAGACATTTGTTCCTGCAGCTGCACATTTTCTCAATACTTCAAGCAACAGACAGCTGCCCTCTGAATTGCAATAAAACTGCAGTTTTACGGGGATTTGACTGTGGCCTACTTGCATGTGTGTGCATCACTTGTGACATTAAAACGCTACACAGAAAGATCAGAAAGGTCTTGTATTAAGACCAGGCCTTAAGCTTTTAGTACCTTCTTAGATTAAGTATTTTTGGGATTTTATCATTCAATTCAATCAAATGAGTTGTTGCAGATGTTAATGGCTGACAAAGGATCTCCTGTTGTGCCCTGTCCTAAAGCAGGTCTGGAGAATACTTTGACTGAAGTGACTGTTTTCTTGTCATTTGAAGAGGATACTCAGTGTTGTCAGATAGGAAAAAGCATTACGACTGGTGGTATGGCAGGGGCAGTGGCCTGGTGGCCTAATCAAAGCTTGAGACCTGGTGGAAGCTGACAACCTCATAGCAGCAAGATTTTGGACTATAAGTGTGGTATGCATTGCTTTTCTATGATATTTTAATAAGGTTTTAAAGCTGTGGGCTTTTAGTAGAAGTAGGTTCTGCTTTGATAAGAAGTCCAATTTGGAAAACTTAACTATGGTGTTAAAAGAAGCAACTTTTTTATAATCATACGTCATAGATATTACATCTCAAGTGTTTAAAGAGTTTAATGCACAGTTTCATTGATGCATTGAGTTAAAATAAGGGTCATAGGGCAAATTAAAATGTGCAATATTTTTTTGGATTCAATGCCTAGAACTTCAGAATCAAGGAAAATAGATATCATTTGAGATTAACTGGCAAAACACAAAACTCCATTAATCGGTGGAAAAAAAGGCCTAAGCAAAGTATACTGTACAGATTGCGTACATTACTCTTATTTATTTTTTTAGGTAATACCCAGCAAATATTAAACATTCAGACATCTCTCAAACATCTCTATTATTGTTCATACATGATTTCATGTACCGGTATATGAACTGATAGATAACTTTCAACTGCCAGGCATTGAAAGGTAAGACATGTTTGATGTTTTCTGATTAGAACCTGAAATAATGTGCTGAATAATTATCCAGATGACTGATCATTTTAATGTAATTATTTTAAATCAGAAATAAAGTTACAGTTATTGTGGATAAGAATATTTGGTTTTGACTGCACATATGTTGTGAGTAAATGATGAATTATTCAGTAAAGTAATTGCACTCTCTTGTGTGTCAGAGGGTACTGGAGGAATGGATTGCTGAACTGTGATGAGAACACACCATGAGGAGCACCACTTGGATTCAACATCTACAATGCCATCAGACAGCATGGAGACCAAAGGGGCTGTGTAGGAGACCATACGAGACTCTGATTGATTAATTAGCCCAATCTCAGACACTCTGGTTTAACAGTCCAGACCACGAATGTCCCCAGTGCTGCAGTCCCAGAGTTGATGCTGGAAGCC
>NW_015150887.1:190252-192629 GCF_000732505.1 Cyprinodon variegatus
CGGGAGAGAGAAGGCTTCAAGGTGCACAGAGCTCTCCTTTAACAGAACATATATATGAGCCAATGTTTGCCAAACATCTGCAAATATTGGCACAACCACCAGCTGTCAGGTTGGGTGGAGGTTTTTGAGGACCCAAATGCAGAGATAATGAGGCAGAGATGAGTTTGCAGATTTAATAAGTTTCCAAAGGAAACTGAGGCAAAAAAATAAAAAAATACTGAAAGCCAAAATCTAGGAGAACATCAGGGAAAACACACATGAGGAGCCAGGAAAGAACACAGCAACAAAACAACAAGAAATCATCCCTGAGTGAAGGCTCTGCTGCTCTTTGGAACCCAGTACTCTAATGAGACTGATGAGCTCCACCTGTGTGGAATACCCAGGTTCTCCACAAAGATCCTCTTTTGGAGAGATGCATATCTCGCACTGAAACACACACATGGGAACCATGACGCCAGCAAAAAATTCAACAGACATTGTAGACACATCCACCAAACATCCATAGTGACGTTAGGCTATTGTTTATTTACCCTTTAATGAGCACATTGCTATATTGCTTACTCCTCAAGCAGTAGTCACAAACTCATGTACATTACTCCTTGAAGAGAAATGTACATCTTTCCCTATACACCAAATGGCCAAGCTTCCTCACAAGTTGCAGTCAAGCTAATGTGTTCATACTGGGATTTATTAGAAGTCATCTGAATTTGCTTGCTAGTTGGTTGTGACTTTTAGCTCCAAAATTGGATTCAAAGATTGATTCAACATTTTCAACTTCTTTTAAGTCCTTGAAATACATTTTAGAGAGTCTTTTTCTTGTTGTTTAAAGTCAGAATTTGTCTGCCTCTATTTTCTTTATTCAATAGTTCACATATCAGTCATTTTTGCTTCAAAGAACATGTTGATATTTCCAGCATAACAATAAGAGCTTCTAAGAGTAAAGTTCAGAAACAAGACAAAACAAAACAGGATTTTTCTAAATTTTTGGGCAAAATGTGATTGGTGGTTCACCCTGATGACACATGACTGTGTCCCCAGGTTCACCACCAATCACATCGTGCAGTTTGCAGACGACACCACGGTGGTGGGCCTCATCAGAAACGAAAAAGACCTGGACTACAGAGAGGAGTTAGAGCAGTTGGTGGACTGGTGCAAAGATAACAGCCTGATCTTGAATGTGGAAAAGATGAAGGAGATCATCTTGGACTTCAGGAAGAACCATCCTAACCACGCTCCACTGGTCATCAACAGCTCAGCTGTAGAGGTGGTTGGCAGCACCAATTCCTGGGGGTGCACATCACAGACACCCTCACCTGGACTGTAAACACCACCACACTGGTCAAAAGGGCACAGAAGCGCATGTACTTCTTGCGGAGTACATTCCCCACTGCCGTTAGACTGCTGAATGTTTTTTAGAATGGGTTATTGTATTGTATTTTATTATTATATTTTATCATATTATATATATATATATCATATTATATATATATATATATATATATATATATATTATATATATATATATATATATATATATATATATATATATATATATAAAAAGTTAAAACTGTAAATTTACACTCATTTTTACTATTTTTCAAGGCTGCACTTTTAAAAAGATTAAATTTTCCTGTGAGCTGTTTCTAAACGAATTTTTTTGTTGTTTTACACTTTTGTAAACAAAATGACAAATAAAATCTGTCTAAAGTAAAAAAAAACTCTAAAGATCATCTGATAAAGTAGTAGATGGGTATATTTATATACATCTTCCCTACGAATTTAAAAAGAGCCATTTTATTTTAGTGCTAGAACCACTGCTCATCCTCATTCACCTCTGAATGTGATAGATTTACTAGGAAATCCCTCTGAATCTGAATCAGAGCTGCATCTGGATGAACAAAGTGGACACTTTTTTCAGAGCTTTCCCAAAAAATTATGATATCCCAAGGCGATTCAAAACTTTTTTATAGAGACCAACTTAGCAGCAGTCCTTGATGTTAAGTTTGACCTGTGCTTTTGTTGTGAAATGTCAACAGTGAGACCTTAACAGTGGTTGCCAGGGGTAACTGTAGGTCCAAAGCTACTACTTCATCAATGCATGTTGCATCAGATGTTTGTTCTTGGTGTTGTGGTTTATGTGTTTGACTACCATGGGACATAGGATTGAATAAGATTCTGGTAGTGTCACCAAGGAAAGCTGGTCTTACAAATGTGCCAGGTATGAGATCAAGTTACCATGACTGGCCCTGGTGACAACTCAATGAGGAGGCAGCTGAAAGTCCCCCTGATGTCCTTCGTGTTATCTAGAAGTACAACACTCGGAAACTGAGGCCCCGTCCACACGAAGTCAAAACGAACACGAAACGCTGATATTTTC
>NW_015150887.1:193924-199136 GCF_000732505.1 Cyprinodon variegatus
TCTCTCTTCACCACGACGGACCGGTACAGCGCCCGCTATAAACACAATCCATTGAGCTTTAAATAGTTTGTAATTAATTTCTAAAACTGTACACTGAGCATTTTAAATAAAGTTTATACTTATTTACTGGCCTGACTCAGTTATAAACAATTATCTGATGTAGCCGCATTTTCTTTTCCAAAACATACTTTCCATCATATTTTGTATATATATTTTGTATATGTTCAATTAACTAAATTGTTCTGTTTTGTTTCAAGAGCACCTTGCAGAGTTTTGTCATTGACAGCTGGTGCAGCTCTATGGCAATGATTGCAGCTCAGCTTTCTTTACATTTAGGACAAAGGGCTGTAGAATATTTGTTTTGACTGTTCTGAATTTGATTCTGTCAGATGGAGCATATTGTTTAATTTTGTCAGAAAGTGGGACAAAAGTGAAACATTTGGCCTAGTCTAGGACAAATCAGTACTTATGGTCACTCTATGAATACATGGAGCTTTGATGCTACCATTGTGACAGAAAATAATCCCATTGGAAATTGTACAGTTGGATGCAAGTTGTACGTCCCAGCCTTAAAACACTTTCTATCAAATACAAATTGTTGGGTTTCATTGACAAAATGGAATCTCATGCAATGAAAAAAAATCAGTCTTGCTTTATTTTCAGAGAAAAAAAAATACTGGAAACATCTTCTTTGTTTGACCTTTGCTTTCTTATGATCATAATCTAAATGAATGTTCTGCTGCTTTTCAGAGCACTTAAAACAAAAAGCACAGTAATCAACCTGTAAAAAAAAAATTCACAGGTTTTTAAACAAAGGGATAAACACCAGTGATTTCTGTGCATCCTTGTAAGGTATGATAGCTGATAATAAAAGGTTGTGAAATACAGATTTTGAAATGACTTTTTACCATTAGAAGCAACAGCTGCTTTTCAATTCACAATATAACTGAATTCATTGCAGCACCTATTGAAACCTTAGGGTGACTGAGACCCTTCTGATTTCTTATGGGGTCCTTTCTAAATCCCTTTGGTTGAGAGGCCATTTGGTCTAGATTGGCATGATTCAGATTGAATAGTTAGCTCTATAATACCTTGTTCAGTTCATATCTGTATAAAAGGTTGCAAGATAAGGTTGGCTGTCTTTTTCTGAGTGTTAAGGATGCCGGAAAATGTTTGGCATTTAAGGCTAAGCTTCCACATACTTGTCATAAATAATTATAGGGAGATAAACACCCTAACAGTAAAATATAACACATTCCATCATAACTGGTAATAAAAGCAGAGACCATTTTGGTGTGCTGAACTTCAGACATTTGATAGGAGGTGGCTAAGCTTAGGGGATACAGTGGTGGTCACTGGTCCACCACCCACTGTCACACCTCCATATGCCCAGTGATGATAGAGACCCCCTCTATTGACCACAGCAGAACACTTGGAACTGATGAGAGCTGTAGGTTTTCTCTAAGGCTGGAGCGTGCCAGGCAACAGCTGCAGGACTCAGGGTTTGTTTCCTCCTAAAAAAAAATCCTCAACGTGATTCCAATACACTTACATAAAACTCTGTCCATGCCAAGCCACGTGGGGAAGCAAGCCCCTCAATACAACCATTGTTGTGCTCCAGGCCAGTTAAGCTCAGGATATAAGAGGGATGAAACCTCCAATCACACACAAGCACACACACAGCAACAGTTGTTAAAGTGGGCATATGTTTTGAACACTCGGCAGCTGTTTGCGGTGTTAGAACACCGATTATAAAGTCAGAAACTAAAGACATACAAGAAATAGCAAATAAGGGAACTAGAATGAAGTTTATTAATTTAATATATTTTTAGCACAGAGTCAATTTAAATGTCTGTTTAATACTTTATTTTAAATGGCTTTTAGTTCCTTAGACTTTAGGCTTAGACTTTATTTTCAATTTGTATACACAGTGTGTAAGAATTTTCTTTTAGTACAGCTTTCTAGAGAGTAAATGAACATTTCCATTCCATAAAGTGCAGTATTTCAGGAAGCATGGTGAGGCTAGTCCTTGTAATAAACTATATGCTTTTCATATTTAGAAGGGGGAAGTTCAATTTATTAAAATTTATTTATTTAGGTGTTGATGGCAGCAGCACAGATGTCATTCTCTCAAGGATGATGTCACAGCCCAACAGGAACAGACTAGATGAAGCTTCTATGATCGGACAAATCAGAGGAAGTATACAGTTAAAGATTGATCTATCAAATACTGCATAATTGGATAATAGAGATGTAATGAAGCCAAATGATGAAAAGGGGTTCCTATGTCCTCCAGTAGTCAAAGTCTATAGCAAATAGCAGATAGTCTGTATAGATAGCTCAAGCCCTGCAACAACTTTAGGCAGAAAATGGTTATAAAAGGAAAAAAAGAAAAGAGTAAATTCCTGTTGTGTTTTTTTTTGGGGGGGGGGGTTGTTTGTTTGTAGGGGTGGTTATCCTGTAAAGATAATTCAGCTGTATTAAATTAATGTTTTAGGAATCTAGTTTGTGTGGGCTGTGTTTTTTGTGTTTTTCTCTCCCTCCACCACCAAGTGGTGCCCTGTCCTCGTTGGTCCTCTTGCACACCTGCGGCTGGTTGGCTCATCACTGAGGACTATTTGAGCAGTGGACTGTCAATACCTAGGCGCCAGAGTGTTTGCCAGTTTGGGGTACTGTAGCCAAGCTGAGATTAGCTGAGTCTAATTGAGTCTTTGTTTCACTGAGCCTAACTTTGTTTTTGTCTTTACCTTTCGGGACGAAGCCATCATGCAGCTTTATGTTTTGGCCTTCTTCCCTTGGAAGGATTGTTTTTAATCTCACACTGAGCAGGGAATAAACCTCCACAAGTTCCGTTCAAGTCCTCCTGGATTTCCAAGTGACAGTCCGTTCCATAGCTCCTCAGTATCCAACCAAGTCAAAACCCTCTCCAGCGAGTTCCTACCTCTGGATAAACCCATAGCAACTGGATTCTGGGAAGAAAGTTTTCTCCACTAACATGAGTCCCTTTTTCTCTGTTTCTCCGAGTCATCGTTCAAAGGTCCCACAGACCCTGAACTTGTCATGATTTAATCAAAGGTCTAACCCAAAATGCAGAAGTCCAAACAGAGAGACACAGATGAAAAGTTTAACTGGTTTATTGTAGAGATTAAGCATGGTGCAGTGCTGCTCTGAACTCTGCTCTGCCGGAACTGGAAGGTGAGGGGGAGACAGACTATTAGTTCAGGGTCAGTGGGAAATTTCATTCGTTGATTTAAAGAAGAGGATCAGGTTGTTGACTCACATTTCCAGAGAAATTAAGGATCTTTGACTCCAATCTGTATGTTGTTTTCCAGAGTTTGTCATGATACGGTGGAGGGTGGAACAGGGTTTACCCAGAACTCGGACGGTGTAGGTGAACAGAGGTGCTGAATGTCACTCAGATTTCCTGCTGTACTTGACTGAGTCGTAGTGAAGATGATTCCCTTGCTCAGAGAGTAATTTTAACGTCCTCTCAAGGAGACTGGATCCAAACCTCCTGTTTGAATCCCCGGCTCAGTTTAAGGCTCTGTTGATCCCTCCTGGGAGTGGAGGGCCGAAAAGGTCCAGTTTGCAGGATGACTTCCTGCCGAGAGGCAAAGACAAAAAACAAAGTTAAAACTCAGGTAGACAAGAACTCAGTCTTACTCAGCAAAAACTCAGCTTGGCTAGAGTACCAAAAACTGGCAAACACTCTGGTGTCGAGGTAGTGGCAATCAGCAGCTTAAGAGCACTCCGTTAACGAGGTAGCCGTCAGCAGGTGTGTGAGGAGGCGGAACAGAACCAGGCACCTCCTGTTGGTGGAAGGGAGACACACACAAAAACAAACACACAGACAGGAGCCCTGACAGAACTAAACTCTGCTACTTCCCTTCCCACTTCCAGTTCCGGTTCACCAGTACACTGAGTTTCCTGAATGCAACCCCAGTTGATCTTTTCAATAAACCTGTACCACCCACAGACAGATGGGTTGGTTGAAAGGTATAACAGGACATTGAAGAGTATGTTTAAGAAGTTTATTTCTGTCCATAGCAAAGACTGGGATAAGTGGTTACCTTATCTTTTGTTTGCTTATTATAAAGTTTGCCAGGCATTCATTTGAACTTCTTTATGGCCAGTGGATAAGTGGCTATGGGGCTGAATGTTTTTCAAGAGACCTGGGTTGGCAAGAAGGACCAGTCAGTCAACATCATCAGCTACGTCTTAAAAATTAGAGAGAAGATGGAGAAGACAACCAAGCTGGTGAAGAGGAACCTGCAGAAGGTTCAGCAGCAGCAACAGACCTGGTATGACAATAGCGCCAGGTGCCAATCCCGCAAGCAAACAGAGTTTATTGTGACAAGCACGGAGGGAATGACTGGTTCTGTTAGGTATTGGCTTCAGTCGGTGGGGATGTTTGATGTCAGACAACGGAGGGTTGACTCTAGCTGTTGGTTCATCCTCTCAGTTTGGCCGTTGGACTGTGGGTGATAACCGGATGTTAGAGAGGACTTACAGTCGAGAGCAGAACAGAATGCCTTCCAAACTTGGGATATGAACTGGGGGCCACGGTCAGAGAGGATCTCCTGGGGAATGCCATGTAGACGGAAAACGTGTTTCACCAAAAGCTGAGCAGTTTGGAAGGCCGTGGGAAGTTTCCTGAGAGGGATGAGATGACAAGATTTCGAGAATCGATCAACGAGGATGAGGATTGTGGACATACCTCGGGAGACAGGGAGACCAGTGACGAAGTCGATAGCTATATGGGACCATGGACGCGAGGGAACCGGAAGAGGCTGTAGCAGACCTGAGGGAGGCTGGTGTGAGGCTTTATTTCTTGCACAGGTGGAACAGGCCAACACATACTCCTTGACATCTCTGTGAAGAGTTGGCCACCAGAAGCATCTTGAAATTAAAGCGACGGTTCTACTGACCCCCGGATGGGCGGAAAACTTGGCTGCATGCATCCATTGAATTAGGCGAGACCTGACAGAAGATGGTACATAAGTTCGGTTAGCTGGACCGTTACCTGGGTCGGGTTCTGTAGCCAGGGCGGTGTTAATCAGATCGGTGATCTCCCAGGTAACCACTCCAACTGTACATGATGCAGGAAGGACAGGTTCAGGCGTCTCGGGTTGATTGACGGACTATAGACGAGAGAGAGAATCCGGTTTGACATTCTTGGATCAAGGTCTGTAGGAGATCATGATATTGAATC
>NW_015150887.1:200226-202531 GCF_000732505.1 Cyprinodon variegatus
CAGCGTCTTACTTCTTGAGAGTGAGCAGACCTTGGCTTTGAGATTCCAGCTCTTGGTCCAGAGCTGCATGGAAGTCCTGTGGATCCTCTGATGATGGAATGGGCTGCAGCTGTGCAGGAGGCTCAACTCAGGAGGATCCACGGCGGACTCTGCTGGAGGAAGGTGGTACTTCTCCAGCTCCCAACATAGGGAAACAAAACGACTAAATGATAAGACCATTACAAGAAATCCTAACTCCATATTTATTAGGCATGTACACAAAAGTGATAAATAACAAATAGAAAGAATATTTTAAAATAAACAGTCTACAGAAAGCTCTGGCATGAATATGATGTGGGTTGATGATACAATACATTATATAGTGAAACCATTCAGAATCTGAACTTCATTTTTCCTTGTAATGAAAAGTGCTGAAGTCATTTCTGTCTTCAAGAGCACCAATTACAGGCATATCTAACGCAATTTTTCAAAATCTAGGAAAAATGTTTCACAAAAAGGTTGAATAATTTCATAGAGAAATCAATACAGCAATCATCTGTACAGTTTTAGATCAAACAGGTCAACTTCTACGGCTGTCATGGAACTGGTGGAAGATATTACAAAAGCATTTGACAAACAATACACAGATGGAGTTTTTATTGATTTGAGCAAGGTATTTGACACCATTAACTGTAAGTTGCTACTAAAATAAAAAAAGAAACGTATGGTGTTGTATGGTGTCACTTGATTGAATGATTATCTCAGTAACAGATTTGTACATACCTAAAGTGTTGATTCAGATCAAAAAGCTAATAAACCTGAAGTTCCACAAGGTTTCACATTTAGGACTAAAATTGTTCATTATGTATATCAATGATGTGTTTCATGTAATAAAAAAATTAAAGTGCCGAGCAGACCAGCTCTGAGCCAGCTCCCAGTCAGAGGATGAAAGAGAGTACATTCAGTTAGTCATAGTAAGAGAAACAGGACTACACTGAAAAAAAAGGCCAAGTTCCAACATGTTAACAAAGGCTGCTGGCTTCTTGTTCGTCCATAATTTAGCTATTGTGTGGAAATATGGGGGAATAACTATGAATCATATATTTATTCATAAACCATAATATTATTCAACAAAAAAAAAAATCTTCATTAAACTAAATCTATTAAAAACTAAATTACCGGGGAACGGGGGTGCCTATTGGAGTCAGCGGGGGAGCTGGCTCCCTGGGAGTGCTCCATCCCCGAAATCCTCCCTCTGCCTGCTCCATCACACTGCCACACATGTAGGTTTTTGGGGAGGGGGTCGTTACTGGAGGGCCCCACCTTCTGATTAAGTTCCCCCAGCCCAATTTTATTTTGCATTTTAGACACTTCCATCTACAACATTTTCACAACACACATCTATGTAGGGTATTTTCTGGGGGGTGGGGGTCAAGGCCACCCGGGGGGGCTAATTTTATGGGCCTCACCACGGTCGGCTTCCTCCATCCCCTTTCGCATCTAGACATTGAGGGTTCAGGGTTGTCGAATGGGGGGGTGCGCTGGCACCGCCTATCTCCCGGAGTGGGGGTGGACTGTGCCGGACACCCCCTCTTGGTACTCCCTGTTTTAATTACATCTGAGAGCAACACGCAACAACACCACATTCGAGCGGGCGCAGTGAGGATCGGGGTCTTCTCACACCCCTGTTCTCCGTCTGCCACCCGGAGTCTGGGGCCTGGAGGAAGAGTGAGCCACCTGGTCTGTGGTTTTGGCTGGGGCCGGCTGCGGGGCCTAGGTGGCCTGCTGGTGGCGGGACTGTCACTTCTGCTCTCCCCAAAGAAGGTTGGAAGGAGGGGCATGAAGTGCCTGGTTGAAGTAGTTTCTTTGGGGGGGTGCACGGTTTCTGATTGGGTGGTCTGCGTGGGATGGGTGGGCCCCGGTCCCGGGGGGAGCTCTTGCTGGGGGTGGTCCGTTCCATGTTCGGGGTGGGGGGCCGGGCTCGAAGCAGGAATAAGATGGGTTGATGTGGCGGTGATTGAAGGGAAGGCGTGATTGTGAGTGTTTTTTTCTTTCTCTCCCAGGTTGGGGTCTCAACTGCCCCCTCTCCCAAATACATCTCAAGTCTCCACTAAAAGCGGAGCCCATTCCCCCGTCCTGCTCTCCCTCCGCTGGCTGGCGTCGGGGCTTGCCTGTGCACTGGTGGAGCTCCGGGTCTGGGGGTGGATGCCCAGCTGGCTACTGGCTAATTCCTGGCGGCCTCTTCGTGGGCCCCGGCCGGCCGGGGCCTTGCTGGGGCTCCTGTCTGGGGGTTGGGCGCCCCTGGGGCCTCGGATCCCTGGGGCCC
>NW_015150887.1:202916-222797 GCF_000732505.1 Cyprinodon variegatus
GTCTGGTGTTCACTGTTGCATTGTGGGGGCCTTTTTGCTTGGCAGTTTTTCTTTGGGGGGATTGGCATGCCTGTTTTCTCGGGGGGCGGGCGGGCCCGTTGGGTGGGGGTCCTGCTGGCGGCGCGCCGCTGGTGTGTGGGGGTCTGGGCGGCCCCAGTGTTGAGGGGCTGGTGTGGATGGGCTGGCTGCGCTAACTGGGTTTTCGGGTGTGTTTTCCCGCTATGAGGCATGGTGGAGGTGCTTTGTTCCCGCTGATCGCAGCGGGTGTGGCTGCGTGGCGGGCGGAGTGGCTCTGCCCGGCGCGCGTCAGGGGGCTGGAGCGGCAGAGCGGTTGTGCTGCTCTTGCTGCATCCGGTGTGGGACGGTTGTGCTGGGGGGTTTGGGTTGCGCCGGCTACGGTCTGCTCTTTTTGCAGTCAGGCGCCGAGCGGCTTTCTGCTCTTGGGTTGTTTCTGTGCACGGTGTGTTGCGTTGCACGCTGTAAGCATCAGTCTTGGTGGGGTGGGGCCTCGCTTTTGGCCTGGGGGGCGTTTTGGGGGGGTTCCGCGATGCTGGTTCGCGGCGGATGTGCGTGGGCCCGGGCTGTGGGCGTGGCCACCTGTGTGTTTTTCCTGGGTGGCGTGGTCGCATTGGGTGTTGCAGCCGGTTGCAGGGGCTTGGTGCCGGGGCGTGTTTCGATGTTCTGTGGGGCCGTGGGCATTTCGGTCGGTGTTGTGGGGGGGCCGATGTTCGGTGCCCGGCCCTACTTCAGGGTGGCCGGCCGAGCCCGCGGACTCGTCCCCGCGGCTTCCCGGGCTGCCGGCATGGCTGCGGCTGGGGGGCTTCCTCGGGGCGGTCTCTCCTCCTCCCTTGGTGGGGGACTGATTTCCGGGGCTGGCCCCTCCTTGGTGCCTTCGCTCTTGGGGTCCCTTTGGGCGCCTGGGGCTTTGGGTCTCCCGGAGCTGGACTCAGTGCTATGGGAGGGGCGCCTCTTCGGCTCTTCACAACCACTATTGCCATACTGCTCCACTTGTGAAAATAAAAAATCTGTTGGGCTCTTTTTGGCATCAAGACAATTATTCTTATTGCCACATCGCCAGACAGGACACTAAAAAAAAAAAAAAAAAAAAAAACTAAATGACCTGATTGACCAATACTATGGTTTTGATCTATGATGCACACAATCACATGCTTCCACATTATATCAGGGAAATATTCACACCAATATAAAGTGTCCGTTGGTATCGTGAAAACATTTTGAAAATGTAGTTTTGCTATCTAAACAAATATATCTCACTAATATTGAATCAAGAAATATAAAAGGAATGGACTAGTCTTCATGCTGCCTGAACCATTTTGGTCTCCGTCCCTAAAAAAAGTTGCATGCAGTGAAGAGAATTAAGACATGTCTATAAATCTGTTCTGATGAGTAAAATAAGGAGGTGTACTTTTGTTGTTTTATAGGGGACTAGATAATTACCAATCACAGGTTTTACTCCTCTTGGACTTTGTTTGTTTTTTATCTTAGAATTTTCATTGAAAATAGTCAGATACTATAGCTCAAACCACACCGTTTGATATACAGTATTCAATTAAATTCAATTTAGTTTATTTTTAAAGCGCCAATTCACAACACATGTCATCTCAAGGAACTTAATAATTCAACAAGATCATATAGTCAAATTGATTAAAGCTTTCTATCTAAGGAAAACCAGTTGATTGCATCGACTCATCTACTCAAAGGTAATTCCTCACACTAAGCATGCTTGTAGCGACAGTGGAGAGGAAAAACTCCCTTTTAACAGGAAGAAACCACCAGCAGAACAAGTCTCAGTGTGAGTGGCCATCTGCAGAGGCCGACTGGGGTTCAAGGTGACAGACGCAGACCTACAGGACTTAAATATACTAAAAGACTGGATTTTGTACCTTAAAGGAATAGTACACCCAAAACATGATTAGCCTTCATTTTCTACTCACCCCCATGCTGAAGAACACTCTGGAGTACTTTTTTGATATCTCAAATGCATCTGGAGATCTGGGAGGCTTCTTGCTGTCTGCTGACATTCAAATAATGGAGGTCTATGGCGCCCGAGACAGAAAGGTCCATAAAAGTCCACCTCGAAACGAAGTCATTTAGAGTGTTTTTAGAGCATAAACAGTAGTGTATAGGATTTCCTGAAAGCGCGTTCACGAGTCTACGGAAACCGCTGCAGACCAAACCAGACGAAAGTGCGCATTCAGCTCGGCAAAGAACTCATGCTCTTCCTCAACACTGAAGTCCTCAGACATTTTTCTTTCGTTGTTTCTTTCTTTGCACAGGTAAACAGCACATTTCTTCTTCTACGCTTGCATTATCGGCAGAGCAGACGCTGAATGCGCACTTTCGCTCTGGAAGTCCTCCTGGAAGCCTGTGGATGCCTGGAAGTCTGGATCCTGCCACCTGTTTCTGTTCCTGCCTGATCTGGATTCTGCCTGTTCCGTCTGTTCCTATCTGTTCTGGATCCCTCACCAGGATAGGCTTCCAGCATAACCTCTGGGACTGCAGCACTGGGGACATTCTTGGTCTGGACTGTTAAACCAGGTAAGTGACCAACCCAGATAATCATAAATCAGTTGATCTTGGTCACTTACCTGTGTTTCCTCCCTAGAGTGTCTAAGATTGGGCGGTGCCCCGCCCCCCCCCGCTTGCAGTGTCCGCGAGCCACAGCTCCGCTTTTATTTTGTTTTATTTAATAAACGTTTGAACTTTCCTACTGACTGTCTCGCCTTGAATACTGGGTCCATCTGTCCGCGGTCCATGACACAAACAACCATTTATTCACACTCAAACCTAAGGAGAATTTAGAGAAGCCAATAAACCAATTAACCTCCCACAGTCCAAAAACATGACTGTTTTTGAACTGTGGGAGTAATTGTAAAACATTTCAAAGATATTTCGATTTTGAAAAAAATAATCTATTCAGTATGTTTTCGTATATTAAAAAAAAAACTTTTTTTTTAGGCCTCCACAAAGCCGGTTACATTTTAATTACAGGTATTCTCTTGCAAAACAAAAAACAACAAGAAAAGCAGTCTGGGTCTACTAACATCAGGCAGAGAAGTTTCAAAAAATCTGACATAAAACAAAACTCTTTGTGGCTGATAATATGCCATCTGATCTCAGAAAGTTGCTGTTTCAATCTTATAATAAATCAGGGTTAATTGCAGCTTTTGTCTCCATTTCTGGAGGATGGAAGCAAGTTTTCAACAGAGGGCAGGCATGAGGTCACTTGTTGCGTTATGATAATTTGGTCACTAGAAGGCAGTGTTGAACTATTATTTGATCCATGTTCCTCCCCTCAATGCCATAATAGAAAGACTTTGGATGTGATACTTAGGAGATTTGCATTTCTTCTGTTAAAGAAGCTGTTTATTTTGTTTTGTTCATTAGTAAAATCCCCATTATCACAGCAAGCTTTCACTTTTCTTCCAGGGGTCCAAAAAAATAAAGAAATGTATAATAAAAAAAAAATAAAAAAAACATTATAAACATAAAGAGAACAATATATGATCAAGCATTGTTTAGATTCTTATACAAAAGTCTCAATTTTTCTCCAAGTATTTAAAGCACTTTTAAAACATATTTAAAAGCTTTTTATTCAATAACATTTTTTATCAAAACCAAATAATTTTTTTTGTTTTTTAGGATGTTTCATTCCAACATTAATATTTCATATGAACTGTTATCTGTTTGCATTGCCTTAGCATCATGTTAGTAAAAGCATAGACTATACACTGGTTTCAAAAGTGTTGGGCTGGTCACAGAAATCAGACGTATCTTCTTTGACGCTTTTGATTAAACTTTGGCTATTTTAGTGGATGTGATTGATTATGCGTGCTAATGTTGGACGTGCCAAACTAACCAACTGCCACCACTCAAAAGGCGGTGGGATTTAAATCAGTGAAAGAATTTCGACGTGTATATATATTCAATAAAACAACACCCTCCCACAGCTAAAATCATGCACACACACCCGTAAAAAGAAGTATTGAAAACTTAAATAGGAGAAGACAATGTGAAACTGCCAGTATAGGGACCAACGTGTCACTAAATAATGCCTAAAAGGCGCACCAGAGTGTCTGCATAAGGATGGGGGCACATCTATGTCAATTGCGACACACACAGAGACAACCTGGTTTCTGAGTATAGATCAGCTTTTACAGTAATTCTGTTACTGTTGCAGTAACTAGCTCTGTAACTAAGTAGTTTGTGAAGTCAGTAAGTAGTTAATCATTATTACACTTTAAACAGATCCATTACCCGTTACTTAACATGTATAAATAAGGACAACGATTTTCTAATGTAAGCGCCCGACAGCAACGTTGATAACTTCAGCAGTCCTTGAACACAGGAGAGGCGACAGCACAGGGCTTCTGATTCAACGACAGCGTTTCAGCGTTACAGAATAAGCAGTCACTGCAGGCTACATATTGCTGTGATTTGCCTATTATGTGTGGGAACAAAGAATGTATAAATGTGGTTAGAAGCTGTAATCTAAAGGAGCTCAGCACCTCATCTTGACACTGACACCAGCTGTCTTTAATCAACATATGTTCTTTATTTTCTCAGAGTTATAATGATTTTAGTTTTTTATGATTTTCATGCAAAAATACAGGGATCAAACAGTCCAACCAAGGTTTTTATCCCTGGAACGGTGTAACCCCTGTTTAATTGTCAAACGTCAAGGTTTGGTTTGGAGGAATCTTACTTTGACAGTTACACGTTTGTCCAGGGAGAGATCCATGAGAGCAAAAACAGGCAAAATGATAAAGGGGAAAAACCAGAGTATGGAATCCAGGAGCCGGTCCAAAGTCAAAGCCTGGTTATCCGAGAACCAAACACCATCCAGCAGAGAATGTGTTCAGGGCAAAGAGAACAGGTCAGAAAAGTCAAGACATGGTACAGGATGTGAATCTAGATAACAACTCTTTCAATGACATTGTGTATAATTGCTGCTACTACACAAATAATTAATTCAACAGGACAATCCTATCAAAAAATAAGCTGGAACCGTGTGGATTTGATAGATTACTATTGGTACGACCTGTCCAGAAAAAAAAATGCAGTCTTTGATAGAATCCTGCCCCTTTTGTGAGAGCTTGCTTTAGTATTTACACTTCTCTACACCTTCTATTTTATAAATCAGGCAGAGCTGCTGTAAGTTCTTTTAAAAATCCACTGTAACACACCGACAGGGATCTAAAACACACCAATAGTGATCTAAAACAGAATGATGGTGATCATCGCTAATAGTGATCTGATGTGGCAAGGCATATGAGTAATCACAGACTACAACACACCCTCCCGTCTGGTGGATGCAGCTGAGCTGACTTCCTAAATGAACTAAACTAATTCTTTGGAAGGTTTGAGGCACTAAGATGTACTTCAGCAATAAAAACCCTGACATTGCTTAAGTGTGGAAAATGCTGAGAACAGTCAACCCAAGAAAGGCTCCAGGTCCCGTTAACATACATGGGCTGGTGTTCATCAACACCTCGCTTGTCCAATCCATAGTAGCAGCATGCTTTAAGATGCCACCATCCTTCCAGTCCCAAAGAAGCCTAAGGTCACCTCACTCAATGACTAGGCCCTGTCACACTCACTCCCATCATGAAGAAGTGCTTCAAAAGGCTAACACATCATCTCCAGTCTCCCCCCAACGTTCTACCCGTTCCAGTTTGGCTAGAGTACCTCTCCACTGAGGACACCATCCCCTGTACTCTTCACATGAGCCTGGCACACCTGGAGTAGAAGAACACACATATGTGGATGCTGTTCCTGGACTGCAGTTCAGCTTTCAACATTATCATCCCACAGCATCTGATACTGTAGGAAAACTGGAATACAATTCACCCCTTTGCAATTGGCTGCTAGACTTCCTCACAAACAGACCTCAATCAGTCCGGGTTGGACAAAATATCTCTAATGTCATCACCTTTAGCACAACACAGAGCTGCATCCTGAGCCCCCTGCTGCTCACTCTGATGACACATGGCTGTTCCCCCATGTTCACCAACAATAAAGTTGTGAAGTTTGACGATGACACCACAATGGTGGGCCTCATCAGAGACAATGACCAGGACTATACAGACAATGCAGAGCATCTGATGTGCATCTGGACTGTAAACACCACCTCACTGGAGCGCTTGTACTTCCTGCGAAGGATGACGAGAACGCACCTGTCCCCACCCATCCTCACCACCTTCTACAGAAGCACCATAGAGAGCATTCTGACGAGCTGTCTCACTGTGTGGTGTGGAGGCTGCAGTGCCTCAGACTGGAAGAAAGTGAGGAGGAGTGGTGAGAACAGCAGAGAGGATCATCGCGGCTCCTCTTCCCCTAAGGACATTTTTTCCCGGCGTTGCGTGTCCCGAGCCGTAACATCATCAATGAACCCTCACACCCCTACCATGGACTGTTCTCCCTTCTGCCCTCCGGGAAAATGCTTCACAGCATTCGATGTAGGTCCAGCAGATTCCACAACAGCTTCGTCCCCACTGCCATCAGACATCTGAACTGCTGAGAAAACTCTAAATCATGTCACAGACTCTGCATCACACTGATAACACCAAACCAAAATACTGCATATTTGCACCATATATATTTTATGCTGTGAACTTCCATGTCAATGCGTTTTTGCACCATGTCTTTTCTCCAACAGTTTTTACATTTGATCACACTTTACACACTTTATTTATTGGAAATGTTGTAAAGCTTTACAAAACGAAATTTCATTTTGCTTACACTGTGTATATAAAATAACATTAAAAGTTGTCAAAGTTCTAAACCTGAAATATGGGAAATTGAATTTCACAAGGAGAGTTTACTCAAATTCAGTTTCAATAACATTCTCCCCAGAGCTAACCTGGTTGGGAGCAGGTTTTGTCCAGTAAACTCAGTGTCCTCTGACTCTCCTTAGATCCAATCACATTGTTTTATTTACTGTTTTAGAATGATTGCTGTCGAAGTTCTGTGCACCAAAGAAATAATCGTTTACTTAGTCTGTCGGACACATTAGGTTTTCAAAACAAACATTAGATATCCGTTTGAAGAGGATGTTATTAAGGAAAAATTGGCACTTTTTTCACAGAGAGATTTTTATAGAACAATATTTTTTTATTTTTTTTTTAGATTACACATAAATAGATTAATTAATTCTACAGGGGTAAATGGAATTACTTTAGGCTTAGGATTAGGATTCACTCGGTGATATCAACCTATTGAGCCAACTGGGAAAATCTGAAGCCATTCAACCGCGAATAATGACTATTGGGGTGCGAACATCACAAGCGGCTGCAAAAAGTCACTTAGTATTTACTGTGTAAAAGAAGACAGAATCAACATGAGTATGAACCCCATTAAAAGGTGCACAGGTTATATCAAATAGAACAACGTTTTTAGACCCTAATTTCCCCCTGCTGTCAATAAACAATAAACCTGCATTGTTGTCATGGTCAAATCAGGCCATGGAAGCAGTTTTGATATGTACTAGTTTTACTGAACATGCTGGTAAGATTCAGGTCATTTCCATTCAAAATGGATATGACCTGGTTGTTATGAAACCAAAAACTCAAAGTTCCCTACTTAGCTAGATCAAGCTAGATCAATTATTACTAGGTTGTTAAACTAGCTTTGTGAAAATGACCGCTTTCTGCAGCTGTCTTCCCTATGGAAAAATCTGAAACAGTTTGTGTTCATTGAAGTAGCGGAGATGTGATTTTAGCTGCTGACCTGCTAAACAGTTCCTTAATAGAAGAAAAATGACAGCCATTCATCTCTGCAGAGCCAATCATCTGCCCTGGTTCCTGGAGTGTGACAGCAGCTAAGGTGGTGACAGAGGAGGAGCTGATGTACTTCAAGACAAAAATCCGGCCCCTGAACACTTCCCCCAAGCATTAATCCTCTGTTTACGCGTTCCTGCGCAGGGTCCACATTAAAGACCTGGGAGGGATTGCCTTCGAGTCAATGCAATCAACTGGTTTTCCTTAGATAGCTGAGAAATGATGTGTCTAGCTTTATGCGATTGTCTGCTACTGGCAATGGCAAGTCAAATAGGAGCCACTTCCCTAAATAAACTCTGTTGCAGGTGTGTGACTGCAGGTGGGAATCACTCCTGTTAAATCACTGACATTTGATTTCGTTGGGTTACTTAACGTAATCCCTGGTTCTTTGATAACAGAGTGAGGTGTTTCACTATGGGAATCGCCTTGGCGTGACCAACTACGGAAGCTCCAATGACATCACGTCTGTCTGAGACAGACAGGTTGAGCCGTGTCCGTGGCTCCACCCACCAGCTAGATCACGGCCAACCTACCCGCCTCAACTCATTCTAGACAGGTTTCTTTCCGTGCCCATGCAAGAAGGGATGTGTTGGTGAAACACCTCACTCTGTTATCAAAGAACCAGGGATTACGTTAAGTAACCCAACGTTCTTTTTCTAACTTCGCTCGGTGTTTCACTATGGGAGATATGGCCCACTCCCGGATTGCATGATGACCCCGAAGCCATATATGAAAGGAATCACAACCCAGGTCTCAGTTGGACCCTAACATCCCTACTCCAAGCACTGAGTGTGCTAGCGATGGCCGGGCCACNGGCAAGTCAAATAGGAGCCACTTCCCTAAATAAACTCTGTTGCAGGTGTGTGACTGCAGGTGGGAATCACTCCTGTTAAATCACTGACATTTGATATCAACAATCACAGCCGCTCCAGTTAGTCAGAGTGGTTTTACCCGACATGCCGCAGAGTGTTTCTGAAACATCGGCCCTTTCATGCATCTCAAAATTCTGCGGCTGGTCTATTTTTCACACTTGATGCTTAAACTCCGCGTCAATATGGAGTACAGTGGATTGTTCAGGCAGGAAGTCAGTGCCTAAAGAGAAAAGTGGATCCACTGAGGTTTCAAAGTTAAACATTACATATGCACACTGTGAATTGCATTTTACATACTAAACATTACCAGTGGCTCCGGCACAGAGCCTCCAGAGAATCTTACTTCATACACACCATGGATTACAAAAATGTGTTGAAAATGTGTGAAAAACACACCACTTTATGTGACATCTGTTGTATATCAATAAAACCAGAAAGAAGAAGGCATGAGCTGTTTTGTCTTTTACTGTCTTTTTATGTTTTATTTAAATTTCTGTGCAGCACTTTGAACGGCTGTGGTTGTTTTATAATTGCTTAACAAATAAGATTGGATAGGATTGGATTGGTCTGACAGGTACTGGAAGGTGACCAAATAAACGTGACCTAGGTCCAACAGCTCCCAGTCCCTCCTCTCTGAAACTCTCCCCTGTGGAATGGTTGGCAGAAACACCCTGACTGGAACCTTGTGGTTAGGGAAAAGACATCTCATGTCGTGCTGAAAACATACTCATTCACCTTTTTCTCCAAAATCTCTAGTGAGATAGGGTTAGCTGCATCTTTAAAGTTTATCAGACTGCTTGCTGCTCTGCAGGTAGAAAGTGCTTAAATTTTTCTCTCCTTCCTGGGTTAAAAAAGCGGCTCTGTGACTTTTATGTATAAAGAGTAAGGCAGCTTCATCTGAGGAACACAACATTGGATCGCTCTGACCTGCAAAACGTCTGCTCTCTGTTGAGGCAGTCATAGCTCTAATGGCACAAAAAACTCAGCATTTTCTGTCAGGGATTTGTTGTCTTTGCAAGATGAAGTAATATTTAAGACCTTTACCATATGTATCGTTAAATTTGTTTCTGTTTTGCTGACATGGCCACCTGGTGTATCCTCAACTCCAACATCAGGATCAGATGGGTGTAGCTAAACAAATAGACAATCCTACTGTACAGTCTCAACTGTTTAAGGAAGCTTTTGACAATTATATTTTTACTCAAGTCTAGGCATGTCACAGTTGTCATGATCTTGATGCTGATGGTTGGTTTAATTGCTCATTCCATTCACCTGTCTAAATCTGCCCGGTTCCTCATTACTGCTCATCTGAACCATCTGTTCCAGCTCTTATTTATGCTGCCTGTTTTCCAACCATCAGTGCCAGATTATTCAAACTGAGTGTGGGTGTTTTCTAGGAATCTATGACTTTCTGAGATCCTGATTCTGACTAGTTTCTGTCCCTTCACTTCTGAGTTTTGGTTGCCCCTGTTCTGCCTGTTCTGATCTGTTGTCGGACTGTTACCAGGATTCTGCCTGCTAACTACCTTGGACCTGTCTTCTGACCCTAGCTTGGATATCCCTTTGCCTCCTCTTTAGACTTCTGATCTTCTGGCCTGGAAAACTGCTCCTACTACAACTCTGGTTCTGGATTCTCCCTACAAATACTTCTGTTCCTCTTCATCTGCTGGATTCTGCTCATCAGCCTGCTCAGCTTCTTTCCTGCAGCTTCTGCCCATAGAGTTCCCCTCAGACTTCTGCTGGAGTTGTTCTGACAACAGTAGCAGAAGTCTATAAATGTGACCAATTACAACTGGTGCAGGTATGGAAAATCACAACTGCTGCATATCCCGTAAAAACTTGCACAGTGGAAAATTTGTGATGTAAATCTAAAAAATAAAATGTCACTTGCGATGCATACATTAAATAAATAAACATTTTATATCCTAAATAAATAATGTCATTTTAATAGTTATTTAAACTTATGCATATTTTTATTGCTTCCACCACCACCAAATAGAGCAATAAAAACTATATATAAATTAGGGCACTGTCCCTTTTCCGACTACAAGAGTGACCCTTCAGACTAACAAACTGGGGTGTTTGCCAGGTAGATTTTGATTTAGGCAAATATGAATATGCCTAATTATCCATACGTTTTTTCACAGAGACATTTGGTTGGTTCAACTAAGGGTATGATGGCATTTTCAATTTCAACTACACAGTAATAAGTAAACTGCAGGGGTCCTGATTGCCTCTTGTTTTCTAGCTCAGGTGAACCAAAAGATGTCCATCTAGGACGTTCATGGTGTGGGATGTCAGGCCAACAGGACTGTAGTCATTGAGAACTTTTGGCTGACTTTTCTTTTAGATAGATATATAAATACATATGAATAAAATATATTGCTTTGTTTTGATGTAAAATGGAATATTTAAATTGCAATAAAGCGAATTCTACACAAATTCATGAATCATTTGAATATTTTAAAATTGACACAACCAGACAAATATTTGTTGAGTAATGACAGAGGTGCACTTTTGTTTCATTTCACATCAGTATATAGCGACATATTTTAAAGTGAGTTCCTGTTTAATATAACACTTAATTGCCTAGGTGTCAAACATCCTTCTAAGCATTCAACAGCCTAGCAAGACACAGGAAATCAAGTGGTGTTTCTGCTAATAATTAAATAATTGCCTGAGTGTGTCAGTGTGTTAGCACACTGTCTTGCAGCTCTTTTCTTACAGCTCTGATTGGCTGCCTGAGAGTCTATCCCTGGCAATCTCTCTAATCCTCTTAGATAAAACAGAGCCTTCTTCCAATCCCCTACACCAATCCCCTCCCCTTCCCACCTTTATTTCTCAATCTCCTTCTCTCTCTTTCTCTACCCGTCTCTTGCATATTGGAGCATAGTTTGATCCAAATGAGCTATCTTTCAAACTGGGCATCTTTGGATAGGAGCAGAAGCCACTATGATTGGGAATAAAACTAAAGGAGCTATTTACAAATACAAATCTGCATTTCTCCACATTATTGATTGTGTATTTAACTAGTTGGGAAAGGATTTTCCTTTCCATTAATTTCTGTGCAAATGTCTATGAAATCTTAACGGACTGGTGGGAGGATTCCTGAGAAGGATCAAAGGCTTGAGAAGATGCCACTTAAAGAACAAATTTACCAAGACTCTACGGAATGGTAAAGGGTCAAAAGTTAACCAAGAGAAAAATTGGCATCTTCTTTGTGTTGCAAGTATGAGAAAGCCATTACTTTAGAGCATATGGCCATCCGTTCAAACTTTAAACCCCTGCACACATTTAACAAAACTGCCCTGAACGAGGAATAACTTTGGGAAAACACCAATTCAAGAACATTGGGAATGAAGAACCTATTGAAGATTCTGGGATATTTCTGCTTGTGGATTATGGTTGAAGCTCAAATGAAGATCCCACCAGAGACGTAAGTACCTCTTTGCCTTTGTCATCCAAGGTGCTAGTTTCCTCTTATGGTCACAATAAGAAGACAACAATACATAAAGGATTTGCTAGGGTCAAAATTAGGATCTAGATTAGGAACAGTATAACCCTGGAAATTTAGACAACTGCCATTTGTAAAATATGTTTCTTTGTCTAGAAGTAATATTACTGATATCTAATCTGCTGAGGTAGGTAAAGATGAATATCATAGTAAGCCTTGAAGACCTGTTACTTATTGCAAAAGATGAATGGTCCAAAAGACATGAAAAGCTTGTCAGCAATTTTAGGAAGGGTTTGATAAATGTCATGCAATTTAAGACTTTTCAACTGACTATTTAGAAGGGTATTTAATCTTTTTATGAAAACCTAATAAAAATTAAGAAATTAGAGATTTTTTTTTTCTGTCAAGTCAGGGTACCTCCGTAACATTATCTTATTGTTGCGGTCAGGGTAAACTTTGTTACTACAATAAAAAAAAAAAAAACATTCTAAATTAGTAGACAGTAATTTCTTTGCATGTCAGGGAAATTCTTTTTTGTTTTTTAACATTGGTAGTCCTTCTGTATTATTGGTTTTCTGTTTTCTTGTATATGCTCTTTCTGTTCAAACTTAAGGAAGCCATGACAGATGGCCATAGGCTAAACTGCAGCTTCCTAAATGTTTCTAAATTTCTCTGTTTACTGTTGTTAGAGGTTTAACCCTTTGTAGGGCACTCAGTGAAATGCATTTAAAATCAACGACATTTCAAGCCAATGGTGTTATTGGAATCCAAAGCCTTTATAACATTAAAAAAAATACGGGAAAAATAATGTCAATGTAATTACAAGAAATGCCAACTTCTACGACTGTATTAAGAAAAATAACAAAAGTACTTCTATAAGAAATTCATAAAAAAAAACACTCTGAGAGTGAAAGAAACACATTTTTAGTTTATAAACCTAAATATAATTGTTAAGTATGCTTATTAACTTTTTAACTTTACTTTTTAACTTTTTAATTAGCTTTTTAATCTTTTTTTCTTAGTAGGTAATTAATATATCATTCAAGGGCTCATCTAATTGGTCAAACACCAAAATAAGATGTACAGCCATGTAGCAGTATTTTTGCTGAATGGCTGGATATAGATCTTGTGCTTCTAGACCTGATTGACGGAAAGGGGGACACCATTTTTAATGAGTATACAAGTGATCAAAAACAGTATCTTGCCCTATAAAGGATTAAGCCGTATAGGATAGTGGTGCAAAACAAGCAGCATAATTCAGCGTCTATTTATTGTTGTTACAAGCCAGGAGGGTTAAATACTTAGAATCATTCAACAATTAAATTTACTTCTACTGTAAAGTGTATTTAGAACAAATTGTGAATTGGAATTATATAAATAAAGTAAAATAAATTGAATTAGTAGTTGTGATGGTAAATGTGTTCTTTTCCTTTCTCTTTATATTTGGCAGTCCTTTCTACAAAGTATATACTGAATTATTTAAAGGCAATCGTGTACTTTAATTTCAAAGAATAATTATTGTATTTACTTCCCTATTCCATACTCCCTGAGAATTTACATATTTACTCAAACATATTTTTTTTCAAAAAAGTTGCAATAGGTTACATGTAAATACAATTCAAAAAATTTGTCTGATGGGTATTATGATGATGCTAAAGGATTATTCCGGTTTAGAGTGAGTATTCCTATCCATTACATGCAAGCTCTGTATGAGAGACTATTGCAAAGTGAATGAGACAATAAAAAAACTGTCCACTTTGCTACATGCTGATCTAGGAGAAGTAAATTCTGCATGACTCAATGCAATCTGTATGAAGTTGATTATGGAGATAACTTTTAAACCCATCTGTTTGAAATGACTCCCTTAAGATGACGTTGTATTAACTTGGGTTAACAGAAAGCATCAACAGAATTAATTCCACACATGAACTATTTAATGATATTAACTTTCTCACTGCATGTCTGTTTTTTCCCAGGGTGCAGCAGTGGGCATCAGTGTTCTCTGTTCAGCTCCGAGAGTTTACAACCAAATACTCTGGCTCTATGTTACTTCAGAAGGTAAAATATAACAGTTTAAATTGACCTATTTGTATCAGGTTTTAGCCCTTATAGAAAGATTACAAAAGTTTCCAAAATAATTGTTAATAAGACAAAACCATTTAAACAAAGATAAGAATTTAATATACAAAGAAATCAACATAAATTTTACTATTCATTTGCTGATTTGTTTTTCAAAATGCTTAAATCTGCACTATGCAAATCAGATTGTAGAAGTAGTGCTACAAAAAACATCTGAATCACCCTAAAGAAAGATTTTGAACCTTTTTTGATTGAGATGCAAAATCTGGTGTGAAAAAAAAGGTTATAGCTAGATTTTTCAAGGTACACAACTACAGAGGGCAGTTTAGTTAAGTTCATTGTGAAGGTAAGAACTTTCAAGATAACTGTAGGGTATATGTTGTCATGAGACCTTCAGAGTAGATTCTTGAGATATTCTAGCAGTCCCCAGTGGCAGTGCTAGAGTATTATTGTTGAGGGTTTGGGGCTAGAAGAGGGTCAAAGCTATCTCATGGGGATATATACAGGTACTCTTCAAAAATGTAATTGTTCCGTAAAGGCACACCGCAAACTCTGTGACCTAAAGAGTTTATGCATATGAGTTATTATAAATGATTCCTCAGTTCAATAACAAACGCTTGACACTATCAATGCTACAAGCAGGGCTCCCCTCTTGAAATGCCGACTATTAAGTTAGGCGAAGACGTACAGTCGTTGTCCAGTTAATGTGACCGGGAAGAACTTTATGGCCACAGGCTCTTATATAGTCATGGAGCTAAGGCTTTTGCTCTACTATTTTCCGCCTGCTCGACTCCTGGTCATGGCTGAGGCAAGGAAAAAGTTTAAACCTTATCAGGAGACTAAAAAGAGAAAACGGGAAAGGGATTGTGTGCCAGGAAAAACAAGAGATGATCTTGGAAAGGAGTTTGTTTGTTTTAGCAGGGTGAAAGAAGAAGCCGTATGTAAAACTGATTCTCTTTAAACAACTTTATTATTAGACTGGTAAGATAACACTTTGCTCCTAGTATATAGTCATATATCCTTGCTATTATTTTCGATGTTTAGTAGAAGCAAAATACAGGCAGAGAAAGCTGCAAACACAAGCAAACTGAGGACCCCGTCCGACCCAGTAGCTCTTCGGTCGAGCCCCACCTCTGGTCCTGAGCGCCGCACAGTGCGGTCCGGCCTGCCCCGTCAGTGCTCTCCAGAGAGCATCAGCATTTCTCACACCCTTTGAGCTGAGCCTAGATGCCTAGCACCCCCAATCAAAAGACACAGAAGGCTGGCTGGCTGACTGTTTGTTGACTTTTGCAACAGTGCTGTGGTGCTGGCCACTAGATGTGAAAGTTACAGTTCTAACACTGCTACTGGCCAAACGTTTCACAGTGTGCCTTTAATCAATTGTGGGCTATTGGAGCTTTAAAACATTATCTTTGTTAATAGGAAGCAGACTGCCTGTTAACTGACACTGGCTCATGCTCTCTAGTGATGTTAGAAATATTTAGAAGAAGAAGAAAAAAAAAAGAAATTAGGCTTGCTAACCTAGAGTAAATAAAATTATTAAAAACTCACCTAAGAGGCACAGTAAGTTAGGGAAAAGTTGTCTTGTGATCCTCTGTAAAACAGCCAATCTGACATTAAGGCACCAATCCCACTTCATGACAGTTTTGTTTGTTTCATTATAGGTCTACTACACTAAAGACATACTAAATAAAAACAGAGGCATATAATTATATGTATTTTATATTAATTAAAATAATTAAATTAATTCAAATATGTTTAAGCTTTTAATGCTAGACTTTAGTGTTGAGTGTGCATTTCATGGTACATTTATTTATTTAATTATGTATCATAATAAACAAGTAGTGTATTCATATATTTTCGTAAACTTTAATGGTACATTTATTTAATAATAAAGTCAGTATATATGTCCTTATTTCATTTTGTCACTTTTAACCCTTAATTTTTTATACTTTGATAAGTCTTTTGGTTTTTTTATTTTTTTTTATTTTGATATACTCTAATAATCCCAGAGGGAAATTACTTCTCTGCATTTAACCCATCCCCTTGGGGAGCAGTGAGCTGCCATTGTGAGGCGCCCGGGGAGCAGTGTGAGGTTAAGGGTCTTGCTCAGGGACCCAGAGTGGCAGTCTGTGGGAGTGGGGGATCAAACTCACAATCTCAGGATTGAAAGCCCTATGCCCTAACCACTAGGCTGCCACTCCCCATGGTGCTTGTAAAGTTATGGACAATGCCATACCAATCAACAATACACAATCCAGGTGTTCCCGGATACAAATTAATACTAAATACTAAGCTGCAGCTACAGATATATAGAAATCTCAGTAATATTGAGGTTTCTATATATCAGGACAGGTGTTTTCTTCCACTTACATGGATATCTATGGGATGCCCGCTGCTCGTTAAGCTATTTTTGATGTTCACTTTGGTTGTCAGTTGTCTCCTTTTTGCTGTTATGTTTTATGTTCCTCTCATCTCATACATGTGTGAAAGCAGACTTCTAGGAGTTATTGTACTTCTTCCATTATATATGATTTCCCTCCCTAAATATGTTTAAATAGAACTTTATATATAAGTACTAAGTGGAACTTCACCACAAAAATATCATAATGGTCTGCTTGTGAAAGCAAATCTGTTCTGCCATCATCTAGCTCTGGAACACCTATCCCAAGAGCTATATTAAAACAACACACAAAAACTAAACCTTTGTAGTGTCAAGATGTGTAGGTTACATCTAGAGAGAAAAATGTGCTACCAGGAAAAAATATTGTCCAAATACATATATTTTTTTTATGTTTTTTATTTTTTACAAATCTGCTGTCTTTGTGAGTCACTTAGAAAGCTGAAAACGTTATTAGATATTTCGATATCACATGTTTACTACAGTGGACATCGGAACTCCACACTCCAAACTGAGCCTCGATTGCAACGAGTTACTCAGAAAGAATAACTTTGAAACTTCAACACAGCAGTGAATTTAACATCATCACTCTCCATAACTCTCCATCATCATTTTAGTTTAGTTTTGCTGAGTTTATTTAGTATAATACTTCAAAAAGTGATTTCCCTTCATTAAAACACACAGGAATACCGTGTACTTCTTGCACATCACATATGTTTTGCTGTGCAGCAGGATGTTAGGAAGAGTATAGTCATCTTCGCTGTCACTTGTTATTGTGATTCCAGTTTGGGCCTGAGTAATCATCTCTTCACCGAGGAGTAGTTTGAAGCCAAGGAACTTCTTTGGTTTCTTCCTCAGAATATGGCAGTCACTCTTGCACTGAAGCCATGAAACGGCGATCGCCAGGCCAAAAAAATTGAAAATTGCACTCATTTTCCACTTTAGAGTGTGAGATGCCAGCCTGTAGAAACTCCTCAATCGGTCAACCAAGTCCTCACCACCCATGTTTTTGTTGTACTGAGCCCCTACCAGCGGCACTGACACCTGGACAAATGCTTTTTGCTTCTTGGACCATCTTCTGCATGTCTCCTGAGATTCAATGCCATAGGCAGAGGATGCCATGACAACTGGCTTGTTGTCCAACCACTCTATTACAGCAAGTTCAGGAGATTCAGACAGGGCATCTGCTTGCTCTGTCTGAATTTCATCCTCAGAACTCTCTGACTCATCTTCCTCTGGTTCTCCCTCAAACATTGGATCTTGAGCTTCTTCATCAGACAACTCAGTATCATCTACAATCTGCAGCAAAAAAATTCACTCTGCTTCTGAGAATAAAACCCTTTCTTATCATTTAATAAGAAACACACACAATGGCAGAAATAACTTCAAATGTCCAATACGGAGGACATTTTTTTTCAATACTATGTTAAAAGACATTTAAAATTATTCAAAATATGTTTCAATGTGTTGTTAAGACACTTTAAAGCCTAAATTTGCTAAAAAAGTATATATATTTGGCAAATACTTTCTGTTGAACTATAATGTGCCTTGAATTGACGTGTTTTGTTAATTGCCGCTATATAAACTTTTCCTCTTCACATAAAATGTGCTTGAACTGATGGACACCATCTTTCTGAGTGAGGAAGAGTTATGTACCAAAGGCCCAACCCTTCACATTTGGTATCATTGAAAAGCCCTAAATCTCCTTTGTAGAAATCAAAAGGAGTTAACTGAGAAATATTCAGTGGATAGGAGATATTCAGGTTTATAAATGTCCTCCACAAAGGACAAATTTGAACTAGTGGTAGTCAGGACGATTTAAGATAAAAATTGCAAAAACTGAAAGCCAAGTTCTCGCTTGCTTGTTTTCTGATTGGTGAATGGTGTTCTTTTAATTATTATTATTATTATTATTATTATTATTGAAATCTAAAGGTGCTAGGTTATTTTATCTTTGAAATGTGTAATATCAATAGCTGTTGTATCTTTATCTTATGTGAATTTACTAGCGAATCTATCTTTGCTGACCTCATGATTAAACTAATGTAACTGCAAACTATGTAACTTTAAACTAACTCCTCCTTTTCATTTCAGAAACTACAGGATGTGGGGTCTATTGTTAGGATTATTGATTTGGATGGAAGTGAATTACTGAGGGACTACTCTGGGGACATTGAACAAATGTTGGGGAGTAAGATGAAGTCTGTAAAGGTAAATCCCCTCTAATCTGAATGTATAAATAAGTACTAAATGAATTAATGAGATACTAGATGAATCAATCAATCAGTCAATGTTTTTGGGCTCAGACATCACTGTGTGTAGATGTGTGCAGGAGGTTCTATTGCTGTAGAGATAATACCTGCTACATTTTCAGTTCTTTAACATAACATCTGTTAAAAATGTCAAGACATTTACCTTTTACATATTGTTTTTTTGGCCAAAAATCTCAGTAAACTAACTCTAAAATAAAAAGAGAAAAGCAGCTTTGAACTATTATCATTTGAACTATTGAACCTTTAGAAAGGTGTGGTTTGCTTTGGTATAATTTAACCAACTAAATAAAGTGAAATGTATGCATCACCCAAAAGGTCATAAAAGCTATCAAAGTATTGGAAAACACAGAGGCTCGCATGGAATATCTTTCCTAAAGACTACAGATTTTTGCTGTATTGGCACAAAATAGGCTAAAGACCACAAGTGAAAAAAATAATTTATCTAGGTTACCTTTTGTTTAAAACGAGACATCAGTTTACCCTAATATAAATGAAAAATGTTTGGGTTGAACCACTAACTCTAAATTAACTCAAGTACACTGAAAACACAGCTTTTTAAAAATTTTTTAAAGCCTATTCAAATGTTGATAGTGATGTCAAAAAAGTACTAAAGTGAGAGGAAAAACCTGACTAGCACTGAGACTTTGTGGGCATAAAACCCAGTTTTGTTGTTGTTTCAAAATTACACTGAAAGTGTAGACCCTCTAGTCTTTGCTGTTGTATGTCCTATGTCCAGTTTAAATGTAATATTCTATTATCTGACCTGTATTTTACCAGAGGTTAGCAGAGTCTGCAGAAGATGCGGACCTGTACCATGAATTCAACTCTTCACTTCAGGTCAGTTAGATGAGACGGAGGTAGGGAGGGAGGGATGGATGGATGGATGGATGGATTGATGGATGGATGGATAGATAGATAGATAGATAGATAGATAGATAGATAGATAGATAGATAGATAGATAGATAGATGGATGGACGGACGGACGGACAGATAGATTAACAA
>NW_015150887.1:222845-234896 GCF_000732505.1 Cyprinodon variegatus
GGACGGACGGACGGACGGACGGACGGACGGACGGACGGACGGACAGATAGATTAACAAAGCATACATCCACAGTGCTATTTGAAGGAAAGTTTGATTCCTCTCTGCTCTCTCCCTCTCTTTCAGTTTGATTACTACAACTCCATGTTTATTAACACACTAGATGAAGATGGGAACTCTGTTGAACTAGGTGGAGAATTTCCACTTGAAGAAAATGAACATTTTAACAAAATGCCTGTCAACACTCAGCTGAGCACCATCCAGGTTCCCACAAATGTTTATAACAAAGGTTAGTGGAAGTTCATATTAGACAACTGCTTGTTGAGGTGTTCCAAAATGTATTCACAATCTCTTCTCTACCCAAACAGATCCCAAGCTTCTTAATGCCATCTACAACTCTGAAGCTATAAACGATGTCTTTATCAGCAACTTTCAGAGAGATCCCACACTTACTTGGCAGTACTTTGGCAGTTCATTTGGCTTTTTTAGAATATACCCTGGTAAGTTTATCCTTCTTTCATTGTTTATTGTGAGTTTTAAAATACTACTTCTTTCTTTACGTCTATGTATACAGGGAGAGAAATATATTTTTTAAGATTATTATCTAAATGTTAATTTCAGTGTCAAATGTATTTATATAAAAATATAAAACAACACTTGCTTCAAAATTAACCAACACCTATTACTAAAAGTACAACGTATTTAGAATGAGGTTTAATAGAGTTAAGACCTCCAACAGCTATTTAGTGTCTTGTACTGAGTTAATCAAAGTAAAGGAAAATAAAAGATCACAAGTTTAAGAAACATGGAACCGTTCATATACTATACGCAATGCAAATATAAGGTGTTTCACAAATTTTGAGTGCCAAAAGTAAATGTTAAATTATTTCTTTATTATAATTTTAATCCTGAACATCAAGGACAAAATTACCACAGTTAAGTCCTCACAAAGGTGTGTGATCATCATAAGAAAATCCCATGCATAGGATAGGGGTAGACCATTTATCATTTTCAAAGGTATTAAATTAAGTGTAAATAGACCCTATTTAACATCAACCCCATCCCTACACATATAAAACAAACAAAAATCCAATATGAGAATTAACTGGGTTGAGGTCTGCATCAAATGACCTGTGATATCGGAGGACAGAAAAGGTGGCTGCCTCGTTTTTTTTCCCCTTGATGTGGGTCTGTGTTCTGGGCTCATTTCATAAAGAAGGTTTAACTAAATCATACTCAAATTCTCAACTCTGAACTAATCTAGTCTAGGGTTGAAAACTCAGAGTTCAGGCTTCACGAAAGCTGCTGTGAGTGAGTTTATTCAATTCTGAGTAGATCCACTCAGAGTTGAGCATGTGCGTAACAAGTATGAAAAGCCATTATCAGTGGAGCACCGATTCGATGAGTCACTATGACGACAGGCAACAGAAAGTGCCTATTTCACCCAGTGAGATAAAACAGCTGGAGAGTGTGTTTGAAAGACAGAGAAACAGCGCTACAGCAGCAAAAGAGAGGATGATGGAAAAGGAGAAGTTTGCGGCTCGAGTTAATGCGTAAGTTTATATGAAGTCTATTGTGGCAGGGCATTTTGACATTTATTAAAGTGCTGTTGTTCCATTTCCTAGTCAAAATCACATTCCTATAGTCAGAACTGTAAAAACAGATTTTTTAATTACATTTTTGCTGCAGAAACTGACTTTTAGAAAGTAAAAAGCAAAATTATACAAGTAAGAACTAAGTTGTATATACCTAGAAATGTTTACGCATTTTAAGTGGCCTTTTTGACATTTATTTGCTTGACAAATATGTATTTATGATATCTGAAATACATTGCTTCATGATAAAAAAGATAAAGATGATGGCCAGAAACAATAAGAACATGGATATTTTGTGAGTTTGGGACCCAAACTGGCAGAAAAAAATCCAGATCCTACAACAACTGGAGCTCTGAATGAAACAATCAGCAGGAATTCTTATTTAAGGAGAAAGCTAAATTATAGGTATTGTCATTAAATGTAAAAACAAGAGGTCAACTGACTGTGATGCCATTGATATGAAAATAATTAAGGAGGTAATTGAGGAAAATATTCAGCCTCTGACTTACACCTGCAATCTGTGATTTCAGTCAGGTACATTTCCAGAAAAGATGAAAATTTCCAAAGTTATTTCCCTTTATACCATTTCACAAATTATAGGCCTGTTTCTCTACTTGCACAGTTTTCCAAAATTTTTGAGAAATTATTTTGTGGATAGATTAGATACATTCATTAATAAACATAAACTGCTTTCTGAGTCAGTGTGGATTTAGATCACAAATTCATTTAGATAAAATCAATTCATTGACTTGATGGAAGAAGTCACCAGTGCCTTAGATAATAAGAAATCTGCAGTTGGTGTATTACTGATCTCAAAAAAGCTTTTGACAAAATAAATATTACTTACTTAGTTAATGTGTAGAAGTATGTGGCATTGATACTGTCAAGCGCTGTAAATTGGCCTGAGGAATAATTTAAAATAACTTCTATGCATCAACTCTTTAGGTCACAGGAATACAGTCATACAATTGTTAACTCCTCTGAGAAAGCACGCGATGCCATTTTTGGCAATTTCAATTTTTTTTTTTTTTTTTTCAAAATTCACTGTATACCATGAATGCATAATTATCTCATTTTATTTTATTTGTTTGTATATGTAAAATTCTGTTTAAAGTAAGAGATCATTAAAAATGTCTCCGGACCTTTACTGGTTGATGCTTTTCTTCATTCGGACCCCTCTGATTTTTAATTGGTTACCTCTGGTTTAATGTGTATAAATATTTATTTCACGTCATGTGCACCATCCAATGCAGATCATTGGCGCCATCCACATCTAGTGAAAACTAGTGTGATTAGATGAGTCATATAACGCAAACACTCATCGGTAAGCAAAAGGACATCATCAGAAGCAAGCAGGTGTTCTTCAAACTGTAAACACGAATTGTCTATGCCATGCTACAATGTTGGATTCAGAAAAAGCGTATCGGGAGACGGAGCCGGAGACCAACAAGACCTCCCTCATCCTTGGTCCTATCTCAAAGAATTTTTCGAAATAGTCGAAAAATTGAGCTTTCAGTTCATATAGTGACATTTGGCTGTTTTTTTTTAAAGGTTAATTTTTACTTTTATACTTTAAGTCGTTTTTGGAGCTCATGCTTTTTCACTTTTACTTGAGTAAAGAGGTGAAGTTGATACTTCAACTTTTACCAGAGTGTTTTTAAACTGCAGTATCTATACTTCTACTTAAGTAACAAATGTGTGTACTTTTGACACCACTGGGTAACAAGTCCTTTGCAAGAAAATACAGAGACATTTAACAATGCATGCAAATACTCACACAATAACTTCGATTGATTTTAACAATCATAAGTTAGTTCCAAAACAGACAACAAAAAATACATAAAATTTCTAAGAATGACGTAAGTATCTTAAACATTCAACACTACCATCCTAACCTAAGGAGAATTTTAACCTTTTATTGTTTTTTATGAATTAACTGGTTTACAAGTCTGGTCTTGTGAGCTTTAATTTGTAATCATTGTATTGTATTATTCATAATACTGTTAATATACTTTTTTTACTGAACACTACTTCTATACTGAGAACCCTCTGTGCTGTCTGTAAGGTATTAAATGGACTCCAGACACCAATGGTGTAGTTGCCTTTGACTGCAGGAACAGGAACTGGTGAGTTTCATCAAGTTTTCATAGCACACTTAAGCCAATATTTAATTTCTTATATATATTTTTTTTCTTTTAGAAGAGTGCATTAAAAACAAATTCTAATTACCATGTTTTCTTTTCTTTTTGAAGTAGATATGAAGGTCAAAACGTGGTATTTTTTTTCGATTCTGTTAATTAACAGACCTTTATTATCTAAGAGGTTTTTGCTTGTTTTCATTTATTATTAGTAATTCAACTATCAAAGAATAAGATAAAGGGGTTTGAGGCTTTGTTTCTTTTAAGCATAAACCAAGCCCTGTTTTCCAACTTCGGTACAAGAGCATGGTGTTGAATATTTTAGTTTTGTTTACCCTCTAAATATTTAACAATAACATACAAAACAATAAACTAATGGTGTCAAAAAAGCAGGGGGACTCGCTGCACGGTAGAGATTCAGTCAGAGACCATTGTCCCCATGAATGTGGGTCGCCTGAGTAGCAACATTGAAACTCTGATCCTCTCTAAAAGACGTTAAGCTGTTCCTCAGCCAGGTCACTGCCACCCATATGGCACCATAGAGTATATAACTGCTCATTCTAAACATTACCAGAGAGCTGTATGTGCCTAAACATTTAGCTACAAATCAATACTGCAAATGGGGTTTTAACTGAGACAAAAATCTAAATATAATCATATATAAATAAAATCTGAAAAACATTTTTTTGACTTCAGCAAATTAAACTGTATGCCTGACTTCCATAAAAAAATATTGCCTTTACTCTGCTATCTTATAGGTATATTCAGGCAGCCACATCTCCCAAGGATATTATCATAATGGTTGACATCAGTGGCAGCATGAAGGGGTTAAAGATGACCATAGCAAAGCACACTATCAACACCATCCTGGATACGCTGGGAGAGAATGATTTTGTCAATGTCATTGCTGTGAGTCGTCTTCTTCTTTGCAAACACACACATTTTTTATTTGGAATAGATATTTTGCACTCATGCAAATGTTTGATTAGATTTGACTACCAATGCACATTTTTAAATATTTAACAGGGCTTACTTTTCCTAACAATCACTCAGCATTGGCTTTTCAATATATTTGCATAAATAACAACATAGGAAACAGCGTGACACTCCTGTGATGCTTCATGATTATTCATTTTTCTTTTGTCTGTCTGTAGTACACTGACTACGTACGCTATGTGGAGCCATGCTTTAGAGGAACACTGGTGCAGGCTGACTTGGACAACAGAGAGGTAAGATCATTATCTTCATGAAGGCTTAAAGAGCAGCACATGCATCTCATCTGGCATTTCACAGGCAGAAATGTTGGCTCACATTAGGTTTTTCTGTTATAACAAGGAATTTGTATGGGTTTTTATTCATTTTGAGTTATTTTCTATTATTGACCCTAACTTTGACAATTACCAATGCATTATTGCTAGAAGAATTGTGTTTAAATATTTTTTAAATTGTGTGTCATTCTTTGTTAAATGTACTGTGTGCCAATCCACACTCAATGCTTGAAGGATATGCTCATGCATTGAGAAAATTCTGCCTCCGGTTTTAAATTTACCAGATGTATTTAACTTTTCCCATGCCTAGTTTACAGAAGCTAACTATTTTTTTTTACCCCATAAAAAATAGACCTTTTCTGTATTTCTGACAAATTTTTGAGCAGTAAAATTTACAGCATTGAATAGAACAGCTTCTAAGTCTTAGTAAGTGAGGTTGAAAGCACCTTTTTTTTTTTTTGGGCATCCCCTAATTGCCGCTACGGCTATAGGGTTTTACATTGAGTTATGTATGTTAATGAAACCATCCTGTTCTAATACGGAATGAGAATACATCAGTGACAAAAAAGGTCAAAGCAATCTTATTTGTTATCATATTTTTATATGGTCAAGCAGCTGTATTCATGGATAAATGACTTAAACGTCCTTTTCCTCGGGATTCAGGAGAGGTTTCAGTTGAGTCCAAGAAAGGGGGAAAAAAAAGAGACCATACCTTAACCTCGGGGGTACAGTGAAGACCTATATTTTTTATAGATTCACTTGTGCTTCTGCAGACTCCCTGCAGTTACAGTTCCTCTTTTTGCAGAGAAATCCTGGCAATAAAGCTGTAAGAATTTACATCAAAGCATTCAATAGTGATGAAGGCCTAGACTGTCTCAAGCAAAGGAGGATTCTTACGCCGTATCCCTGCTTGTGGATGAATCATAAAAGCCTCACTCTATTGTTGAAGACCTGCTTCTCCCAGCAGCAACTGTTATACCGTAACTGAAATTATGATGAACAAAAAAGCATCTGAAAGACTCAACTGAAACTTTATGAATGACGCAGTGAAGTGTTTGGGTTTTTGAAGGAATAACTACATTCTCGCTGTGGTGTTTGAGGATGCAAAGTGGGTGGCACGCCTCGCAGATCTCACGTGTAAATATATATTGTCAGGGATCCTGTGTGGGTTAGTGTGAGTTGTGCATCTCTATTATAGAGGATATTTGTGGAGAACTTGGGTAGCCTACACAGGTGAAAGAAATCTTCATAATCATAGTGCTGGGCTTAAAAGAGCACCAGAGCCTTCATTCAGGGCTGGTTTCTTGTATGTTGTAGATGTTGTTTTGTTGCTTCCTAGTCTCTTGCTTCCCTTGAGTATTTTTCATGACATTTATTGGTTTTGTTTGGTTTTCAGTATTTTTGTATTTTGGATTTTTGCCTCTTTTTCCCTCATCTAAACTCATCCGTGCCTACTCCTCTCTGCATTTGGGTCCTCAAATCCTCGACTCAACTTGACATAAAATTGTCAAACTGAATGAGCTCAACCCATCACTTCAGGGAAGGGAGTCACACATCCTTAAAATGTATGACAAAATTAAAGGATTCTTAAAAAAGCTCAAACTATGGTAGAGAAAATGCGATGAGGGCGATGTGAGTTCTTGCTACCACTGATGTTTTCCGGGCTCCAGTAGACAAATTTGTGCAAGCACAAATGTCTGGCCTCTGCAATGATTTCAGTCAGTATTTTAAGTACAATGAAGAATATGTCAGAGAGACTGGATTGGGTGAGAGACCCATTCACTGTGTGTGAGAGTAGCAACAACCTTCCCACAAGGCTGCAAGAGCATCTGATGGATTTGTCGTCCGATCGTGGCTGAAAATGAGATTTGCTGAAAAGACATTGACAAAGTTTTTCTGTGATGTGAAAAGAGAGAATACCTTTAACTGGAGAAGAATGCACTGTTTGAACTTTTGCCTTTTGGTTCTGCTTACATGTGTGAGGTTACCTACTTAGCTTTGACCGACATCATAACCAAGCCGAGGAAAAGACTAGATGTGGAAAACAGCCTATTAAGAGCTGTTTCCAAATTTCCCCCAGATCTATCAGAGCTAATCAAAGAAAAACAAGCTCAGCTAAATAAAGCTAATTTGAATGATGAAAACAAAGTAAAACTGATATAATGAATATAGGACTTTTGTTTTGTTTTTTAAATGTACATTTATCTTTTGATTTTGGATTTTTTTTTGATAACTTATTCACTTTCTAGGCAACATATTTATGGCATGTTTTAATTTTATTGACTAAATAAGAAAATGCCTGATAATTAAATGTTAAATATTTTTTTTCCTTTTATAATCACTTGTGGATTTTTAAAATCAACAGGTTTCTCTGAAAGGGTCCTCAAGGTATGACAAATTGGCTCAAAAAAGCACAGGTCAAAAGAGGTTGAAACCACGGATGTACATGTAGCTGCTAGTGAAATAATATTGTTCTTTGTTTGTCTTTCAGCACTTTAAGCTGTTGGTGGAGGAGTTACACGTTAAAGGAGAAGCAAAAATAAAGAATGCGATGAAGGAGTCCTTTAAGATCTTAAATGAGGCAAGTTAGTCTTTGCCTCATTGTTTAAAGTCTATCAGTATATATAACAGTAATATATAGGCAATATCATAATTCATTAAAGAAAAACATAAAGCTGGGAGAGAGATGTGATGATCAATATCTTTATCAATATATTTTTGTGTGCAGGCAAGGATCAATGGCCAGGGCAGCATGTGTAATCAAGCAATTATGCTAATCACAGATGGGGCCATGGAAGACTTTGAGTCTGTCTTTGAAGAATTTAACTGGCCAGAGCGCAGGGTAAGCCATTGGAAGGGACATTAAAACTTTTAAACATTTTTCAGTATACAGATTATGGATCAAGGTTTACATCTAGTTCTTAAGGAATGTTAAGAATGTTGGAATAAGAATGTTCAAAATCGAGATTCCTGCTTTAAATATCACAGTTGAAGCCTGAATTGTATTGCTCATGTATGCTGTAGTAACTGAGATAGTTTTTTTTTCCTGGTTTTATTTTTTTTTAAAGAACTTAAGCTGTCGGGATGGCTGCTTTCAAACTTCTTAGAAGTAAAGCTGCTGGATATGCAAATTCTGGGCTGGTTTGGTTAAAGGGGTCATAGAATGATTAAAAGCAAATAAATAAATGAAGAAAATGAAGAAAAAAAGAAAGGTTTGCAATTGCATCAGATTCAGCATCATGTCTGCTAGGAAGTTTGTTGGTCGTGGGCTATTACAAAGTATACAGTAATTGATAAATAAGTCAATTTTTAACATGGCTCTCTGTTTAGGTGCGAGTGTTCACCTACCTGATTGGCAGAGAGATGACATTTGCTCAAAACACCAAGTGGATAGCTTGCAACAACAAGGGTCAGTCCAGTGTCTATGTTTAGATAATTGCATGAAATTTCTTACCATTTTGTGTCTTATAAAATCTGATATTGTGACTTTTTCAGGCTACTACACACACATCTCTACACTGGCTGATGTTCAGGAGAATGTCAATGAGTATCTCCATGTGCTCAGTCGACCAATGGTCATCAACCATGACCACGACATTATCTGGACAGAAGCCTACATGGACACAGTGGTGAGCAGAGCTACCCACTCTACAATTTTTTCCACATTTTATCCCCATCCTTGTGTTTGTGACTTCATGCTCACCTGTTTTTAATTCATAAATCGAATTATTCTCTCATGAACATCTGGACCTATCTTTCCCCTCCGGCAGCTTCCCAACACAAAGGAGGTAAACAAATAAATAATTGTTTGTGATAAATATTAACCATTTACCTTATATTATTTCAGGTATATTTCATAAGGTTCTTCACCCAGTTCTAGAAAAATCTTAAGTATAGAAAACATTGCAATATGGTTATTTTCCTCCATCAGCTGAAAAAGGAAAGGGACGAGTTATTTGTGCAACGTTTTTTAATACCAGGAATCAGAGCACATATGACAGCTAAAATAGCTCCTATGGAAGAGTGTGAAGTGTAATTCAAATCTTTAAATGCTACCGTGAGGGTAGGGTAAAGCATTATGTCTTAAATCTTCATAACTGGGCTCTTAATTATTCTTTAACATGAGCATTAAATGTCATGACCTTGCAAAAAATGAAATCTTAACTTAATTCCATCATTATACGCAAAAGAAAATGTAAAGAAATCATTTTGATTTGTGGTTTGAGTCTCTGCCTGCAAATAAAGAGTGGGTGGTTGGGTTCCAAGTTTTTATGACAGTAAACTTCTTTTATGTGATAGTCTTGCCTGTAGCCCATTACCATCTAAACTTCAAAAACAGAACTGCAATATCAGCATTTAATACAGCATTTTTTTCCGACACAATTGATATAAGAGTTAAAAGTGAGTCAAAAAATTGTTTAAAACTCACAAAAGCAGGAATTTTACTGTTTCACAGTCGCAAATCCTCATTATGTGCTTTTTGTATACACAAATTTTTGGATGCATTATCCTAGCAGTTTTCTTAGTTTTTTGTGGGCTTTTGTTATATGTGTATTTTAATAATCTGTAACAAATTGTGCTATGCTGTCTTTAAGCTTTTCTATACCAAAGCTCAGAGTCTGCTGCTGATGACTTCTGTGGCTATGCCAGTTTTCAGCAAAAAGAAGGAAACGGTCAGTACATCTCACAAAGGAAATCTCATCATATTCTCTACAAGCTAAAGTTGACAACTGGCTGGTTTTATGTATTCCAAAGAAAAGTGTCTCATTTCGATTTTACGTACTTATATCACAAATTATTTAATGATTTTCCTGACAGAATAATAAGCACAGATTCATTTTGCAAACAGCTTGGTTGATGTAAACCAGATTCCAACCCAATCTGGAAAAAAAACACAACACTAAATAAAAAAAAAGACTGCATAGATTTTTGCAGTCTTCACAACAAACAATCTGCATTGATTATTTCCTGTACTTTTCATACCGGAGATAATCATAAATGAATAAAAAAAAAAAAAAAAAAAAGCATTTATACACTGAAATGAGCAGAAAACGAAATTACTGAATCACTTTATGGTCACATATTTTTACATAAGTTGTGTGTAACTGTTTGACCTTTAATGTTACTGTTTTCAGCTGTCACATGGAATCCTGCTTGGTGTGGTTGGCACTGATGTTCCACTAATGGAGGTGATGAAGCTAGCACCCAGATACATTGTGAGAGCAACTTTTGGCTACACCTGTTTTCAAAACTAGACTGCATATTTGCAAATAAAGCTGAAAACAGGGTTGTGTTTTGTTTTAGCTTGGACCACATGGCTATGCCTTTCTTCTTAATAACAACGGTTACATCCTGGCTCATCCTGACCTCCGACCTCTCGTAAGTTGAACTTCTGAACATGTAAATTCTCAGTCATCAGGGTCATTGCAACTACAAGCAACCTTAAGTTTTGGGCAACCACACTTTCTCTCAGTTTTAATAAAGACGTTTCAACATCCTTGTCAATTTTGTCGGTGAGCAATCTGAGAGGACAGATGTTTTGAAAGAGGGTAAAGGAAGCCATCTTTGATAAAGGGAACAGCCATCACTGAACAGAAACGGAGGATCATGGTCTCAGCTTACATGCAACTACAATGCTGTAGTGGAACCCATTCCAAAAAGGTTACACAAGAATGCTCATCATGAGTCAAATTACTGAACACATAACCCATATAGAACAAAAGACTTCAACAGCCCAGGATGACAGGTAAGTGTTAGATTTGAATTGCTTAGGAGGATGACCTATGTGTTGCTTAAAACTTTATTGCTCCAACTACAGATTGCTCTCACTCTAGTGCGTGCCAACAGAACAAGCAGACTCCAACATAGGTTTTGAAACATCTTCAGAAAAACTGATTGAAAGTCCAGTTGCTTCCTATTTAAGCTTGTTTTTCTTAACACCAAAGTGTTCAAAATTAAATAATCAAATCATTCTTAAATAACTAGCTGGATAAATAAAAGACATGGGCATTGAAATTCTGACATATGACAATTAAATTGTGGAATNTCTCATTTCGATTTTACGTACTTATATCACAAATTATTTAATGATTTTCCTGACAGAATAATAAGCACAGATTCATTTTGCAAACAGCTTGGTTGTCATGAACCAAGGACAGATGGACCCAGTATTCAAGGAGAGACAGTCAGTAGGAAAGTTCAAACGTTTATTAAATAAAACAAAACAAAAGCAGAGCTGTGGCTCACCGCCCAATCTCAGACACTCTAGGGAGGAAACACAGGTAAGTGACCACGATCAACTGATTATCTGTGTTGGTCACTTACCTGGTTTAACAGTCCAGACCACGAATGTCCCCAGTGCTGCAGTCCCAGAGGTCATGCTGGAAGCCGATCCTGGTCAGGGATCCAGAACAGACAGGAACAGGCAGGATCCAGATCAGGCAGGAACAGAAACAGCTGGCAGGATCCAGACTTGCAGGCATCCACAGGCTCCCAGGAGGGTTCAGAGTCTGACTGGGACCAGAAGCATGACCAGGTGGTCACGCACAGGAGCAGACAGGATCAGGTGCAGACAGGCAGGCTCAGTGGAAGAGGGTAGCCGAGACACGACGTAGGAACCGGAAATTGAAGCAGGACTTTAAACTGGTCTCCACCCTGGAGCCAGGCTTACTGGATAAAAACTGAACCTCCCACCATAATGAGCCAAAAACCCAGAGGACTCCGTAAGGGGAGGAACAGTGGACGATCAGGAGACGAAACAAACACTAAAACCCTCTTTCCACTGGCAGCTAGGATCCAGGACATGAACCATGAACTAAAACTGAACAAAAAGACTGACAGAAAGACAAGCAATTATCTGGTACTGAATGCTCAGGCTGAACTGAATATAACCAAGAGGAAACAGGTGAGAGGAATAAATTATAATTGAGGCAGGGAGGGAAAAACGACAGGTGAAAGGAATGACTAACTAAAGGAGAGCAAACAGGCCAGATAATGACATTGGTTGATGTAAACCAGATTCCAACCCAATCTGCAAAAAAAAAACCACAACG
>NW_015150887.1:238433-241492 GCF_000732505.1 Cyprinodon variegatus
ATCATTCTTAAATAACTAGCTGGATAAATAAAAGACATGGGCATTGAAATTCTGACATATGACAATTAAATTGTGGAATGACCGAATGCAGGTAATATTTTCAGCTAAACAAAATGAAAACTCACTATTATGAAATATATTTCATTAAAAAAAAAGAAAAAAAGATATAATATGGCAATTTACACCTATAATGAGAATTATTGTTTAGGTATTTTTAACATTCTTTTTATGTACATTTTTGCTTTATACATTCCAGCATAATATCAATAAGATATCTGATCCGATATAGCTTTAACACATTGGAAAGGGCATCCAGTTAGTGCATTGGTATTAAATTATAACATGCAAATCTTTAAGTGGAACTAATGTGACTGTCAGGGTTAGTGAATGTAGTAGTGGACCCAAATACAGAGTAGGAGGCAGGGAAGCTTGCTTGCAAAATTCTATGAAACATGTAAAAATACAAAGTCCAGAACTGATCTACAAGGAAACTCAAGAACCCAAAAACTAAGAGACACTAGGGAGGAATAAACCAAAAGAACGACAAGGATCTGGCAGGTGTAGACAAAAGTAACTAGAAGGAGCTATGGGAAAAGAGACTGGGACAAGGGGGCAACATAAAATCTACAAAAAATACAATTCAGTTCAGTTTATTTATACAGCGCCAATTCACGACATGGTCATCTCAAGGCACTTTACATTTCAACCTGTCCAATTGATTCAACATGTTCTATCTAAGGAAAAGGAAAACCAATCAATTGCATTTAGTCAATCAATTTGTTTATAGATGTTTGAGATCGGCCTGTTTTTCAGTGTAGTCCTGTTTCTCTGACTGTGACTGGCTGGATGTGCTCTTTTCATTCTCTGACATGGGAGCTGGGTCGGAGCTCATCTGCCTGGCTGTGTGTTTACAGCTGCCTTTTGTATCTCTGCTTCTGTCTCCTTGAACCCCAGTCGGCCTCGGCAGATGGCCACTCGCACTGAGCCTGGTTCTGTTGGAGGTTTCTTCCTGTTAAAAGAGAGTTTTTTTTCTCTCCACTGTCGCTACAAGCATGCTTAGTGTGAGGGATTGCCTTCGAGTCAATGAGTCGATGCAATCAACTGCTTTTCCTTAGAAAGAAAACTTAGAAATCAATTGTACTGTAAAGTGCCTTGAGATGACATGTGTTGTGAATTGGTGCTATATAAATAAACTTAATTGAACTGAATTAGATTGAATTGAAATAGCTTNTTCAAATATATAGATCAATGCAATGATGAGTTTCTGTTCATGAAACCCCACCAAGATAGTCGCTGCTAACTGAAAAGAAGAGTAGACACTGTTTGGTATCAGCTAATGTGGGTGCAGGTCCAACCTGCTGATGTGGATTGGCCGAATAAGTCATTTAGTTGAACAATGTCATTACAAAATAAGAAGGCGATGGGTAAAAGCATCATTATAAAATAAAAGCTGGCTTTTTAAAAGTAAAATTTTTAAATGAAAACTTTTGGAATTAAATAAAAATGCCTCAAGAATTATTTTTGATTATTGGGATAAATTGTCAGAGTAAATCATTATTTTTATCATGAAATTTCAATATTCTTAGGTATATTTCATAATAATTAGCTGAGAATTTTACTTGTATTCAGTTAATTCAAAATTACATTGCCATACTTAATATACGTTTATTATTTATTCAATTCAAATATTTTGAACACTTTGGCATAAACTGATCTAATAAAATGTAGAAGAAGAGTTTCTCCAACAGACATTGACTGTTTATCAACACTGTAGACTTTAAGCCAACCTTAAATTTCTCTCCTTACCAGGTAGGTAAAGGGTTAAGAGCAGAACATTTGAGTTATCATCTTCAAATTCCACTTAAAACTAGTAAATTTCTACCTGCACTTTGTTTTTCCTTCAAATCTCTAGCTTTTTTAAAATCATGAGAACAAACCCTAAAAATTGATTGGTGATACTCTCAAGGCTTGCTAATTTGATTTGTTGTGGGATTTGTGTAAATTGAATATCAGTCTCACTAAAGCTTATTTACATTGTGGTGATTTTAGTATAAAAGCTGGTGTGACAGTGCCATCTCCTGGAGAAGAAGGTTTTCTGTATATTATCTGTCATTATCATTATGACCTACTGAGGCAAAGCAAAGGTACGAAAAAGGAAACAAAAGTCAGTGTAACTTAATGTTGCCTCCAAGGTAGTTCAGATATATATATTTATGGTTTAAGACATTAGCAAATGTCTCAACTACTGAATAAAAAATGTCCATTATTTCATATATAAACTTAGCACCCACATATGAGTAATTTCTGTTTGAACCTTTAGTCTTCTTTGTAAAAATGATTCTTTACAGTAAATTTTCACACACAATGTAATTATGCCATGGATGTGCCTTATATATGGCTATCCAAAACCCGTTTTTGTTATCAATATTTCCTTAAAACAATCACACAGCTTGTCACCAGTTTAACATTTTAATAGGGATTCATGCTCATTCTCAGTAACTTTGCCTCTCTGTCCTACAGTTTAAAGACGGCAAGAAACTGAAACCAAAGCCGAACTACAACAGTGTGGATCTTTCAGAGGTGGAGTGGGAGGATACAGATGAGATGGTAAACATGCCTAAAGAATTAGGAATCAAATTTTTTAAAATCAAATCAGGATGTATTTGGCTGGATGACCTTCAGTAAGTGTATGTAACTAGAGATGATTTAATTATTTAAAGATTTTTTTTCACTATCATTGGCTGAAATAAATATTACTTAGGTGGACATCAGTGGCGGTTGATGCTCTATGAAACAGGGGAGGCTCAGTCCTAGAGTGGGCTGCAACATTTATGCACAACATACTCAGGTGCATTTTACACTGGAAAAAACTGAAATCTAGATAAGTCATTTTTTCTTAAAATAAGTGCATTTGTTCTTGAATTGAGGAGGTAAAAGACATCTTGCCAATGGAACAAGACAATTTACACTTAAAATAAAAAAACACAGTTTAATTGTCTTATTTCAAGTGCATATTATCTAATTATCTTATTTTAAGAGTAAAAATGCTCATTCCATTG
>NW_015150887.1:243401-292221 GCF_000732505.1 Cyprinodon variegatus
ATATGGGTGTGTGTGTGTGTATACTGTATCGTATTTCAATACACAAAGGCCAGTTTGATGAACATTGCTGTTGTGAATAATGCTTGACCAGCATATCTCTTTATCCTATAGAAGAGACCATTGTACCTGATCAACAACTATTTCTACACCAACATTGCTGAAACGCCTTTCAGGTATAACATACTTTTTACTTCAACATACTGCCGTCATTTTAACAATGTAGATATGTTGGCTATAAACAGAGACTAACAGTCAGTCACTCTCCAGTAAACATTCCTCTGCTATTTCTGCCCTCTTCAGCTTTGGCATGGTGCTTACCAAGGGCCATGGCAGTCTAATGTTTACAGGAAATGTGTCAGTGGAAGAAGGTAAACATCTAGATTATGTTTCCTAATAAAAAACCTTGTGTTTAGTGTAGAATGTTCTGCACAACTATTTATTTTTTTTTTTTTTACAAAAAAGCAAACATTTTTTCCAACACATTGTGTATGTGTACAAGGTGAATTAGATAAATCAGATAAAACTGCATCTTTAACACCAGAATGTTTTGCTGTAATTTGTTTTTTAGTGATTGTTTTTACCTTCTAATACAGGACTGCATGATCTGACCTCCCCTGACCTGAGCATTGCCTCTGAGTGGTAGGTTAATAACTTTAACATTCAGAATAAATCTGTAATGGAGTGAATTAGATTGAAGTAGATTTATTGCATTTCCAATTTTCTTTTTCAAATATAGAGCAATATAATCTATATCTATGTTTGTACATGCTCATTATAGAATGACTTTATTCAGTTTTGTGTTATTGAAATTACTAGTGTAAATTCATTATTTTCTTTAATGGAAGGGTATGGAAACATTCAGACACAACTGTATATTTAAAAAATCCATATCCTAAGAAAAAAAAAGTTTGCACATCTTGATATTTTCTAATGTAAATGTGCCATGTAACCCAAAGAGGTTTGTTCAACATGGGATAGTTTGCTATCAGCCATGCCATCAAAGTATGCAGAAAAAACTAACTCCATGAGCATGCTGGTTATACAAAGCTTTATTTAGAATTGGTGACAATCTGCTGTGGGTATGGGTGAATTGTGTTCCACTTAAATCCTGTGATGTTGTTTAATATTCAATCAAAGAACTTGTTATCTTTCATATGTTTTCCTGTGAACATCCACCAAATGGCTGTGTGTAGGACATCAGATACAGTAAAACAGTGATTAATGCGATCATGGTCAAGCATACATATGGAATAAATTCACAACCACATCCATTCCAAACATACATTTATTTGAAAAAATTAAACTACAATTTAAACATACTTCAGTTAAACATTTTTAGGTAAGCTAGCAAAACTACACAGAAATTAAAAGCTGCTATTTACACATCAGAAAAGACAAATGAAAATAGTTGAAAACTGTTATCAATAATGTTATGCAATGTATCACAGTTCAACATTGCTATTATGTTAGAAAATCAAAGTGTATCTTGAAGATTAAATAAGGTTAAAACAGCTTTAATAATAACTGGAATTTGCTGAAACTAATTCACAATTCAAATCCCAGCTAATTTTCATTATGTGTTGTGAAATCCAGTGTTTAGATAAGCTTAACGTAATCGAATTGAATAATGCTATGCCTTAATGCACAGTCAAACCATTCTGTGGACATTGGGTTTATGATATTTTATGATAAAATGCTAAGCTCTCTGTCAACAAATTTAGTTTTCATAGAATTTTCAAGGCTGGGCCTCGCAGGAATGCATGATATTGTCTTGGTTCTGTTATGTTTTACTTTGCTCCATGTTTTCTAGTTTTATTGGTTTAATCTCTATTTTGTTGTATTTTCTGGATATATTTGAATTCTAAGGTTTTTATTTGTTGCCCTCTGTTGGCCTCTTGTGTTGGTCTCCCTTTCCCTAGCTCCTTCCTTGACTGCTCCCCTCACACCTGCTCCCAATCAGCTCGTTAGCCCTCTCCTTGTTAAGTCTACCACAAATACTCTCCTTGTGCAGTTCCTCTGTGCTGGTTCCCCGTCTTACCCTGTCTTTCCTCGTCTTACTTTGACGTACCTCGTTTTATCCTGGCTCCTCGTGATTGTTTTCCCCAGGTGTCTCCATGGTTCTGGTTTGTTTTATATTTTTCATGTAGGATTTTTGGAATCCTCCCTCTGTTACCTGTGTTTAATTCATTAAATTTTTTAAGAAACTCACCCCTCCCTCCCTGTCTCTGCATTTGGGTCCTCTAACCTCAACCAAACCCTGACAGATATTTAAATGGACTACACATTCTCATCTGCATAATATAAGTATTTTAGCTGTACAACATCATTTTGCAAAGAGTGGAAAAAACATTTTGGACGTTTTATATTTAAACATGGTTACAACTGATAAGGTATTTTTGCCTCTACCCATCGCTCAGGGGCCTCATATGTAACTATGATAAAAATAGCATAGATGATCATAGTTTGGACTGCTATAGCCTCTGTTATGCCACAACACTGTTTTGAAAGAACATGTAAGGGCTTGTTCAGGGATGAGGAATTTTTAGATTATCTTTATCAAACTTTGTATGAATATTTTTCTTTTTAATTTCCATCTTCTTGGTGTGGAATAATGTCTTACATTATGCATAATGTGTTATGCTCTGCAAATTTTACAAACATTGGCAGAGCATTATAAACACAATGCTCCACTTGCGATTACTAATCTGTAGGGCATTTCATTCTTCCTAAGAAAGCAATTCTGAGCATTAGACTGATAAAGAATTGTTAAAATGTTTTGTAATTGTAATATAAGACTCGGTAGGCTACAAAATATCTGCATCCGACCTAAGAATCAACCAGGTCGATAACCTCCAAAATGTTGATTGATGAAGACTTTAACATCTCAGGTTAAAAAGTTGTAAAGTAAACCTGCTGCTTTCGCATAAGTAAGCAAAATCGTGTCTCTGTTTATTCAGACACAATAATAAACCTATTAATACACCCAATAATATTCTCACCCACAGCTCTTTCCATTCAGTTAAATGAGCTGAGGCCCAACTATGGTTGGTTCAGTTAGGTTTCCTGGGTGGGTTTTAAACCACTGTGCAGGTTAGCTGGTGGTATTTTCTTTTTCGAGTCACTTCAAATTTGAAGTAAAACAAAATGAAATAACCACTGTAGCATGTATCACATCACAAGCAAAGTATTGTCTTGCAATTTAGTATGAATATTTTTGCAATAACAGATGAGCTCCATTGTTTGTTTGTTTTTTTGTTTTGTTTTGTTTTTTAATATTAATTAAAAATGTATCCAAACAATTTGGCAACAAAACTGACACCCACCTTTGAGATTCTGGACTTTCTTTTCAGAAGGATATAGTTTTGAAGAATGAGGTAGGCTTTCCTCCATTGTGACATCCAATGGCGCTGGAGTACCACAGGGCTGTGTACTAAGCCTACTCTTAAATTCCCCCATATACACAATTTAAAGTCCAGCTAAATTTCTATATTATAGCAGCCTACAGTTAACAGATGTTGCCCTAATTATTAATCTAATATCAAACAGGATTAGGTAAGCCCATAGAAATGAGACTGAGATAAAAACAACTGTACAAAAATTTATCACTGCTGTCATCCTACAAGTGCTATATTGTTCTTATGCAGGCACAACATAATGTCACAGTGACTATAACTCAAAGGTTTCGCATTGTTAAACACAAAGCCCCCAAATTATACATGTATGCAAAAATAACTCTGATAGGTCCACTAATCTTTATTACAACAGTAATCAACATAATTTATTAAATAATTAAAGGAGATGTATGTCACTCAAGCTAAACTGAAAATGCTATTATGCTAAAGAATACCAAGTGTAGTTCTTTTTTAATTTGTGCTATACATTATCCTTTTTACTTTTGTGACATTGTTATATAGTTTATCTGCCTTATTTAAAGAGCCAATACAAGTTTGTATGGCCTCTGGCACTTTTACACAATTAGATTCTGTAATCTAACCCCCAATTAAAGCATTACCTATGCTTATTAATACAAAACATGATTTTACAATTATTGCACTAAAATCGTTTGTCACAGCTTGATGTCCTGTGCTGTAAGACAAGTCCACACCAACCATAGACTAAACAACACAGCATCCTGATGTGGGATTTTAGAATATCATGCCCTAGTGCCAAAAATGATAAAATTTCTGTTTAACAAATCAGACTTGCAACAGAATCTGGGTTCCTCTATCTAAGAATTGGCAAAATCCTTTATTCACAGGACCTACTGTGAGACAGACATCGACCCTGATCATCGAAAATATACCCAGTATCAAGCAGTCATCCGATACCTGCAGGGGAAGGAGCCTGACCTAGAGTGTAGGTTTTACCTACTCACAAATAATCTTTGTTTTAAGCTTCTGGTACATGTATTTATTTTTTATTCCACCTGTGTTGCATGTAGGTGATGAATTATTGCTCCAGCAGACATTATTTGATGCTGTGGTCACTGCCCCGTTAGAGGCTTACTGGAACACATTAATGCTTAATGACAGGTGAGATCACTGACACATCAACAGAGTGTGTACTCTGCATGTTCACTGTTAAAGAGCTATGTGTTGTTGCATTTGACCTTCACTAATGGAATACAAGTAAATTTCTCGGAGAGCTAGCAAACAAAGAGACCAATTGTAGAGGCAAATAACAAACTAAAGTATGTTGTTTGTAGAAATAATTGTTAGACTGTGCTATGTTTTTCTAATCCATGTTTTCATGTCATATGCAGGCTGGAGCCAGGGGTTGAGACTGCGTTTCTTGGGACTCGTTCAGGCCTAATGAGGTTAATGAGATATGCAGGAACTGAAAACAGAGTGGCAAAGTAAGAACGAGAACACGTACAATAACATCAAGTTATTGTCTGTCCTTCCAGACTCGTACCCACAACTGACTAATTTAAGAAGAAAATGAATCCCATCTACATAACAAGGGGGGCTGGAGATAATCCATCATATGGTTGCATCTATATAAATAAGAATAATCTCTAAGATTCTTTCTTCTTTCAGTAACATTTTATAGATTAACTACACACAGACTGCTTTCAAGCCCATCTTTAATTCTGGAAAATGTACATTTAAAGCTCATAAAAATGTAATGCCGATTTTTTAAAGAAGATTAGAATGAAACATCAGCCCAATACAAATTGAAGGATTAGGGATTTAATCAATATTCTTATTAATACACGGTCTAAGTATTTTTTGAAGATGCTTTTAATCTGATCAACAAACAAATTCCAATTTCCTAAGATGTCCCTGTAGAAGAAAAAAAGGGAAATAAAATATATCTGTAGATTGGGTGAGCTGTATCACAGCTCATTACTGCTCCTTAAGTTGACTTTTTTCAAAATGAATATTTTAAATAAATCTGATCAAAGGTTGAAATTGTCTCTTACAGGAAGTTCCTGACTCCATCAGACAAAGATAACCTGTTTACTATTGATCATTTCCCTCTCTGGTACCGCTTAGCCGTGGAAAACACTCCCGGCAGGTTTTACTACTACCCTGTTAATGACAAAGGTCTGTGCTCATATTTTCTTTATCCAAAAGTATTTGGAGTCTTTATAATTTGAAAAGAATCATTGAGTACATATGACAGTTTATTGAAAATAAATGTTCCCCTAACAGGAGTGAAGTACGTCATAGCAACAACAGCGGTTACGGTATCATCTGGAGAAAGAACGGCAATGGCTGGAGGTCAGTTTCAATGCTGTAGTTTGGTATCTTTTAAAACAGTCGCCCCTTTCCTGGTGTTTGCCTGTTGAATGTTTCATGTGTCGACACCCAAAAGTGGTCCAGGATCATAAGGTTTGAAAAAAATTTAAAACTACATTTAGATATTGTGTCCATGCTCAATTATTTTAAAGGTAGCTCTTTTCCGAGGTTGTTCTGTTTAGAGACATAATTTAAAATTATCAGGATGCCACTGAAATCTCCAGATGATCCTAATGTGTTCTTGTTTACACACAACACATTCCGACACATCTTAATGCAACAACAGTGTATTAACTGGTAGGATTTAAAGGATTTTGTTGATAGTGGATTACAATATAAACCCCCTCTGTCCAGATGGGATAAGTAGAAATGCACCGATACAATCCGATACCTGGGCTGAGTGTATCGGCTGATATCCGATACCAATCCGATTCAACAATCAAATTAACCATATATTAACAATTGAATGAAACATATATCTTGCCATGTGAGTGAGGGCTTTAGCCTTGATATGAACATTATTATTATTATTATAAAAGCTAAGAAATTAAGCCAGATATAAATGTACTTTATTTTTTTTTTTATCAACAAACAAAGAGCAAAAAGAAAGAAATAACAATTCATTGGATTGGCTCTCCGATATCTGATAACAAACCACCAATATCCAATCCAGCTACTTCATCAATATTGGAGCCAATGTCCTATCCAGGTATCGGTGTCCAATTGCCATATTTTTTTAAGGATATTTGAAAAAAGACATCTTAAAAAAATCCTTATTTGGCACGTTTTCTGTACGATTCAAATGAAAAATGAATTATTTATGAAACACGTTAAAAAAGGCAATAATCTGGTAGCAAAAGTTTGCATATTTTTGAACCAGTACCTTGTTTTTGTTTGATTTTAACATTCAATCATCAGGACTTCACATTGAATGTTAATCACAGAGATCCAGTGAAACTGAAATAAGCTTAAGACAATTTAATATGATTGTTTTAAGTCAACCACTGTAACCTCTATTTTTAACCCTTTAAGTTATGTGATATTCACAAGCAATTTACCTCTGAAAATAGAAAACGGGATAAAAAATAGCTCTACAATTTAGATATAAATCCTCACATGTTTTTATTGTCTGTTTATATTTAGAATTATTATTTGAAATGCTCTGATAAAAGATATATATACCTGGATGGATTGTTTTGTAGTTAGGATCTTCTCCTGTACAGGACTGTTAAGATGCAGTTTTTCTGAACAAAATGGCTGTGCTCTGGAAAAAATAAAATTACTCTACATTAATCTACATTAATTAAAGTTTTGTGCTTCTTATCCTCAAACTTATAAGATAAAGAGTTTTCACACAAAAAAATAAATAAATAAGCGTACTTGAAACTGTAGAATTGCAGATCAGTGGCTACAGTGAGGTTTCATATACAGAGCACCTATGCAGTTTAAATATGCCACAGCTTTTCAGACTCATCCAGTCTAAACTGCAAATTCATGATTAGTCCGTAGCCAGATTTTTAGCACGGTGGGTGAACTGTGGTGTTTTTTAGAAGCTGCTGATTCGATAGCCGTGCTCAAAGTCATCGCCTTCTTTAGTTCCCTCCTCTGATTTGATAAGAGAGGAAGCTTGTTGATCATCCTGCTCTGTCTCAGCTCCATACTTGGCTATCAGAGACTGCCCACAGCTCTTCCTCTTTCTATGATACCTTACCATAAATGAGGCATAGACACAGCCATAGGTTGCAGCAACAACCATCATGATGCACACTGTGCCACACACCACTGCTGCTACTATTTGTGTGCCGTGTGCCCTGCGTACACTGACTGACCTATGTCGCTGCCGCACACAGTTATCCATGCTACTGACCCGCCCAAGTGGGCAGAGAGGCTTAGTGGCACGATTCAATGGATCTTCCTTCGTTGAACTCTGACAGTAGCTGAACATCTCAGCTGGGATGCTGCGGATCTCCCTGCCTTTCAGGTTCCTGGGGAAACTGCACTCCATCCGATCTATCTGTCCTTCTGTAAAACAAAATTAGAACCAAACACAATACAGTCTTTTCAAGTGTGTGTATTAAACTAAACATATGTTTTTGAGATATTTTAACAGGCCTGCTTACCCCTGTAAATTAACCACTCCACCCAGTGTTTGAAATCCATCAGTTTGCAGTCACATTCCCAGGGGTTTCCGGCCAGCTGGAGCTTCTGGAGGTTCATTAGGGGGTCAAATGTGGCTCGGTCCAGGGTCACTAGCCGGTTGTAAGCTAAGGACAGCCATGTGAGCTTCTGAAGCCCATCCAATAAGCCCTTGTGCAGTAATAGGAGGCCATTAGAGGACAGATCAAGCCCATGCAGCTGCCACAATCCCTGGAAGACCTCCTTCCATAAACCGACTGTTCCAAGACTTCCATTCAGGTCTTTGCGAGTCACCGTGTTATTAGGGAGATCCTGGCTGGCTTCACCAATTCCAAGGTAGTTGGAAGAGAGATTTAACCATTGCAGGCTGCTAAGGCCTTGAAAAGCTCTGGTTTTCAAGTTGTAAAAATTATTATGGGACAGATCTAGGAACTCCACATTGCTTAGATTTAAAATGTCACCACTTCCAAAGGAGGACAGGTTGTTCTGAGAAAGATTGAGCACAAGTGAGCCCAGACCCAGCTGCTCTTGGATGGGCCTCAAAGAGACAAGGCCTAGAGCGGAGCAGTCAGTTGCATTACTGTAGCATCTGCAGATAGAAGGACAACCGCCAACAGTGCTCAGAAGCCCTAGCAGAACCAGAACTCCTCGGGTGGAGGCTTTATGCACTACATGACATGAAAATGAAAAGAATAGCATTTTTAGAAACACTCCTTAGTACAAAGATATTTACAAGCTCATTGTCTAGAACTGTACAGCCTAAGTGGTTGTATTTTTAAAGGGTAAAGTATTTCTTTTTTTAAACGTACCTAAACTGCCACTGCAATTCCCTTCATTCCCCATGTCTTCAATATCAACCCTTCCAATAAGTGCAAGTTTACATTTGGAAGAATTTTCCTTTGTGCTGACAATCCGTTTCATCGATCGACCTCAAAAAGAGAAAACAGAAGTATTTAAAAAGAGTTATTTTGCTAAAACATTATGGAGATGAAAGATGGGCAGTAGTGGGTTTTAAGTATAGACAATAGTTAAAAAAAAAAAAAAGCAGTTATTTGCGGGACAACAAACATTATTGCATTTAGTCCCCCCGGTCACATAATCCATGGCTTCAAGTGTATAAAATCCAGCATAAAGACTATTTCTAAAAACATCAGTCACAGTATGAGCTCAATATATTTAAGGGTGGTGGTGGAAAAGATGCCACATCTGGAATAATGTCTTCTGTAATTTTCCTAACTAAATAACCCAATGTTAACTGAAGGTAATATTATAGCAAATTAGAATTTTGAGAATATTAGCAAAGTGTGCTTAGGTCACTGTGATCCCGCTTTCTAAAGTACACACCCTCACAGGATTAAATGAATGTATGCCTGTACCTCTGGCATCTGTGTTCATTAAATCCTAGTTTGGACATCTGGTGCTGAAGCATTTTAAGGGCATTACAGCCCCCTCTGCTGGGCCCCCTGAAACCTGCTTACCAGACAAAGGAGGTGCAGTCAACTGGGGAGCAGAAGTCCTGGAGAATTTGTGTTCCTTTTACTTTAATTGGTTTTTAAAGGCTCTCAAATATTTCTATATAACAGTTTGTTGAAGTTGTAAAGGTAACTGCACTGCCTTTAGTCAAGCAGGCAGTGATAATAAGAAAGCAATCACCAAACATGGAAAATCAGAATGAAAATCTTGTATCTTTTTTTTTTTACTTTATAAAGAAGAAACAAAAAATTAAAACCCCAAGTTGACAAAAAGACCAAAAAAGTATATGAAGAATAAACTGAATACATACTTCAATTTAGTTTATACAGTGTTTACAGTGCATACTAAGTCTGCTTAAGGCAATGACATATAGTATGCTGTAAGGACATGCAGCTTACCTTCAGATCAAAAACTGATTTGCATTTGGAGAAAAGTTAAAGACCAATCAAGGTCTTTCAAAATTCTTTTGCGATCACAGCAGCATATTCAATTTTGTATTTTTGACTTTTAGAATAGAATCTTTATAACTGAATTGAAGAAAATTTGATAATATAACAGGGATTTGTATGTCTGACAGAAATATAATGTGATATTTTTTTGATATGTACAATTTGTTATTTCAATTCAATTGGAGAAAAACCTTGAAATATTTTTTTTGATAAGTGATTCAAAGAATACAATTTGTGCACTCATCCTGAAGAATCTTTGGAGTTGCAGTATTTTTTAGCCTTGTTGTATGCAAATTTCACTTATCAGTTTATTTATAAGTATTATAAGTATTTCATAAGTGCATTGATAACAGTTTACAAACAGGTTGCTGCTTAATGTGCACAATAGATGGATTCTAGTTGATTTGTTGTTACCTTTGAATCATTTTAAACATTAATAGAACTTCATGTATTGTATGATTAGAAGTATGGTTATAAATGTTCATGTTCTTACATTTGTGAAAGTGTGATCCTGTCACTATGTCCCTTAACTGCTTGTGCACTCCAAATTTTAGAATTTCTCACTACCACTACACACTTATTTATACATAAGGGTCCCTGGTCACTGAAAAGCAGCCCACTCTAACCAGAGCAACCCCACCGCCATTAGGTAAAAATTATTTTCAAACAAACAGTTTTAGAATAACATAACAAAATAAAAGGTCTGCAGTTTTACCATACTGCAGTACTCAGACTGAGGCAAAGATAAATGTATGCAAATGCATTTACACAGATATACTCACATACACAGTATTATTACTGTGCTTGTCTTTAAATGAATCACCAAAATTAATATCAGGGATATCACAAGGATTACTAGAGAATGTTTATAAATATCTGTTATATGTGTTTTCTGAGGTTCATTTTGCTGCACTGTTATAGACCATTAAAAATGGTAAACGTTTAGCATATCCATGCATATCCTTATTCCTGACACAAAGGTCTTCTGCACAACCTCTTAAGTTTTCCCTCTGCACTCCAAACAAATGAATATGCTTAACTTTAGTAGATAATTAAATTTAAAATAATAGCATTTGTCACAGGGCTGCAACATTTATTAATATCAACGGTGGTTTGGAGCTATATGAATCAGCATTATTTTATTTTTTCTAGTTGGGCAACTATAAATATATTATCCACGCAAACAAAGAAATAACTCACCACATCTCCAAAGAGTCACAGTGCGAGATAAACTTTCCTTTTCATCTGTGCCTTTCCCAGAAGGAGCCGCTCTTAGGAAAAGTGTTTTGGTCTTAAAAAATCTTCGGGGCAATTAGAGAGCATTGCCTCAAAAAAAAAAAGCTTATTCCTTCCCTTGAAGCAGAAATCCAATGCTGAACTTTGATTGCAGTCCGAATCAGCCACCACTAATCATTACCTCATCTTCATGATTATCACTAGCTCACTCAGGTTCCTGGGATAGTTAAGACCTCATACTCTAACATCTGCCCTGTCAGATTATAGAAGAGAGGACTGGAAGAGAAAGCAAAAAAAAAAAAAAAACGGGTCCAGAGAAAGCACACAGTGGTGCTGCAGATGTGTTTGCTCCTGTCTTGGCATAAGAGTGAGGACCATTTTTCTGATCTCACCATAGAAATTTCTATGTCAATTTTGGCTTTATTTCTTAAATTTGCCTCTTTATCATCACAGTAGATCTAAATTCACAGGGTTTTAATTGCCTTGTAATGCCATGCCAATTCAGACCTAAATTTAATGAATATGTTAATAAATTAATGAAGTATTTTGTTAACAAAACAGAGAAAACATTGTAATGACAATACAAGGAAATGTTTACATCATATTTAAAATAAACAGTAAGCTTTCTTATTTATATTATTTTTTAAAAACAGTTACATTTCATTGCGTCTCTCATACGTTGATAATAACACTCGTTCAGTGTTACTTATGCAACCACAAAACAGGCTTAAGTTGGAAGCTTTCTGAGGGCATTTTGTCACTTTTCAAGGAGTCTGTTAATTATCTTGGCTCGCATAAGAGTAATCTTTAGTTTGAACCCTTATGTATGTATTTAAGCAGCATGAAGGTCCATCCTCCTAAACACATTCTAGGTCAGACCCAGGTGATTTTTTACAAGGCCATGTTACCTAACCAGATTCAGTTTTATCCTGCATTTGTTTTTATACTGTGTACATATTTGTGTCTCCTACTTTTAGCAATCGGATTACAGATGTCCCTGGATTGGTTGGAAAACAGGTTTTGGAGCATCGCCAAAGAGGTAATGCATCTACTGACTTTGTGGAGTATTTATTCATTTATTCATTACGAGAAGCCAATGTATAGATCTGTTCTTTTTATTAGAGGCCATATTTTTCCAAAGTGCATCTATATTTCACACCACCTTTGAGCCTGCTTGCTTTGTTTAACATTTTGTTTCATCATCCACAGTCATTTGAAAGGAAAGGAAGATTTTCATTATGTAAATATACACTAAAAAACATATTCTTAAATAATAAGGCTGTTGTACAACGTATAACTATTAATTATGTTACATTTAATGACACAGCAAGTAATCCATCCATTCAGCCATTTTCTGTCACACTTATCGCTGGTGGGGTCGCCAGGGGTGCTGGTGCCTATCACCTGTCAATGGGTGAAAGCGGGGTACACCATGAACAGGTCGCCAGACAGGTTGGCAGTCCATCGCAGGGCAAGACAGAGACAAACAACCATTCACGGACACACTCACACCTAAGGAGAATTTTAGAGAAGCCAATGAACCCATCAGTCATGTTTTTGGACTGCGGGAAGAAGCCGGAGTACCTGGAGAGAACCCACGCATGCACAGGGAGAACATGCAAACTCCATGCAGGGTCGGGAATCAAACCTGGAACCTTTTTCTACAAGGCAGCAGTCTTAGTCTTACTCACTACTGTATTTCACTGTGCAGCCACAGCAATACTATTTGTTAATAAATAACATTTCCAAAATAACTTTTCGGTTTCTGATCCTTTGGCTCAGTGCAAAGCAATCTAAAGACTGTTAATTTCGACATGGTTTTGTGGCAGATAAGTAGATTTTGCTCTACAAGAAAGCCGTTGTGATTAATGGAGCCTAGGTGGAAGTTCAATTGAAGAAACTGATTAATCATTACCTACCATAATAGGCCAATCAGCTTTGAACCACGCTTCCACTGAAGCCAATCAGCATCCAGAGTTTCTCTTAAAAGGTTCTCCAAATAAGCATCTCAGTCTGCTACTGAAGCGTATGCAGTTGTTGCGGTACGTCAGACTTTGACTCAGACTACCCTGATTCAACCCGCCTCCATCCCCTCCTCCACCATCTTAACTAAAGCTTCATCAAGGTTGTCGTTCCTCCTGGTATCTTACTTCATTACCTGTCCCATCTAAACCCGTCCGGCAGAAGGCCGCCATATTGAGCCTGGTTCTGCCAGAGGTTTCTTCCCAAAGGGGAGTTCTTCCTCTCCACTGTCGCTTCATGCTTGCTCATCCTGGACAGGTTCATGCAACCTGTGTTATCCAAGCTGGGGGAAACATCCCTGTTCTGTACTCCTGTTCTTGCCAACCAAAGCAAAGCTCAGTGCCAATGTTTCCCACCAAGGTCTGCGTGCCAAAGACTCAGACACCATCAATTTTATTGTCAATAACATTTGTCTAGTTGTATTTTGTACCCATTAAACAACCAATTTCTGCTCCCTACCTCATACATTTAATCACAAGTCCTTTTCCTGATTTCATCTGTTTTGGAACATTCAAAAGTAATTGGCCAAAGCGATACTGTCAGGTCTAAGCACCTAAAACATCATACATACATACTGGGAAGGAAAAAGGCACATAGACAATTAATTTAGTTTTACTCGAAAGGAGAGTAGGAAGGGACCGCACAGTACAGGTCTCCACCCCACTCTGCTGGTCTTCAGCTTTCTCCTCGCTATTTATTAAAGTCAGGAGATGTCCCTAATTACACAAGCTGAGGTTGTACTAAGGGAAAGGGAACAAAATGGTCTTACTTTGAACCTCAGCACATATGTGAAAATAAAGCATGTGTTTTGTTGTTTTTTTACAATTAAATTTGTTCCAAGAACACATGTTTAGAATAAACATGTGATAGAGGATGTTCAGGCCTCTTTTACAACCTGTCCGTTGCATGACCTTTATCTGGAACAATCTTTAGCAAAAGTTGATAAGCGATGAATCACACATTATACAACATAATAGTTCATTAGTACACAACCTATGAAACACAAACGGAGTATAAATAAAATATTTCTAACAGATACATATTACCTGCCTCCGAAAGTTAACCACAGTAACAAGTGAGATGGCAGAAGATGCTATTAGAAGCCACATGTGGTAGCAGCAGCTATGCATATGTCCTCCTGAACTGCCATGTTTATGTTGGTTCTGCTGGTGGCACAGCAGCTTTTGCTTTCATCACAGGTATATGTCCGACCTTAAACTATTGCAGCGTGATTGGCCAACCCATTTTGGTCACAAATACCAAAAGAACTAAGCTTGTAGATAAGGCTATTTATGATGGACATAAACTGTGGGATGTCTCCTTTCTGGAGTTTTGGATTTCAGCCTCCTGCATTCCTCACATGTAGGTTATAAATTAACATGAAGATGATCAATCAATTGAGTCATATTTGTTCATGCTGCCATCTTAATTTATTAAAATCTATATTTTTTCCATTTTCTCCCTATCTGTACTGTTTCATTTTTGAGTCATAACTGCTATTAACTATTCTTTTCTGTGTATCACTTTCCTGTCTGTTTATTCTAGCCCAGCGACACAGATGTGAGTGAAAAAAATTTATTATTTGTTTTGAATTTATATATTTTTTTCAATTTCAAATATAGTTCCCAGTAACTTATTTTCTTATCCTTTTAGTGCTCAAATGTCGAGGGTGTGTGTCCTCTGAGTTGTGAAAGTAATGTGAGTATATAATTGAAAGTGTTTCTCTTTGCAAAGCTCATCATTTTGGCTTTAAAAACAAATAAGTATATTAATTGATTTTGCTTATTACTTAATAGGACCTGAGTTGTTTCCTAGTCGACAACAATGGTTTCATCCTACTGTCCAAAGAGAGGAATGATGTAAGTTTCTTCAACTATTATGACCTTTTTGAAATCCCAGTCTATCTTTGGGCAATACAAAGGAAGTTGTAAAGTATTTCTATAAAAACCATGGTAGTTAAAGAAAATAACCTACAGCAAAGTAAAAACATCTAATATAACTTTTCTAAGTAAGAGTGAAAAATAAAGGAAAGGTGTGCATCTGTTTTTCTATGTAATGGGATTCATTTTGAAACATAATAAAATAATTATTTGAAGTATGACTCAACTGAATTTAAATCAGTTTATTTATAAAAGGCCAATTCACAACACGTATTCCCAAGGAAATTTACAGCAACAATTCAATGAAATCATGCACACATTTTACTTAGCAGTTTTCTGTCAAAGGAAGCCCTCCTGATTGCACTGAGTCATTGAATGTACTGGAGCCACTCCTCCTTGATGTGTACTGTATGCAGCAAAAGCTGACAATCGTATTGTACTGTCAACTCTGCAGCAATCCCTTCTGCTTAGACAGACTATGGGGTTCAAGAGGAAAAGGACAATACTAAACTAGCCCCATAGGTGGCTCTGTCTAGAAAATAAACAGTTGAACAGATGAGCTCTGAGCTGTTTTTTATATTAAAAGGATAAAATAAAGTACATATAATTAGTCAAAGTAAAAGCTAAGCCCCTAGCCATGTTTATAACAGAAACGGGAACAAACACTGCAAAACAGGCCCAATATTATCTCAGTTGGTTATACAGCTAAACAGAGCTCTAGGCCTGATGTACAGTAGTAACTACAACAAGGAAAAATACAGAACATAGAGTTAGAAGTAGAACTAAAAAATAATGCAAATATATAAGCATCATCAAAACAATTTTCAACCTAGTCTTAACAGTCAACAGGGTGTCTGCATCATAGAATAACATTCCACAGGAAAGAACAGATCTGCTTCTTAGTCTACTTTTAAAAATTCTTGGAACAACCATCAAATAACAAATGCATAGGCTTTTTTTAGTGTCATTCCTGATTGAGATATATCCATTTTTTGGAATATTTCAGGGATGAAAGTAAGAAACTTTAGAAACCCTTTAAATTTGCGATTTAAATGACATACCCTTATTAAAAAAGTATCACAACACAGTTTTACGTTGTTATCGGAGGCCACTATGATGTCATCCAGATGCAGCAAATTAACAAGCAGCTTCTTTTTCAAATACTCTGGTCCAAACACAATACCTTCTGTCTTGTCTGAATTCAAAGCAGAAAGTTCAAAGTCATGCAGGATTTTAGGTCATTGAGAAATTGTAAATATAAGTATTTTAAGACTAAAAATTTAAATAACTTCCATGATGTCTGAATATGCAAAACTGCTGCTGCAGAGTGGAGGGGGGGGGGGGGGGGGTTGACAATGCATATTCTACCAATAATTTACAGTAGAAGTTTAACCTCCCTGATATTCAATGAGAAATCACCAATAATATAAACTCAGTTGTCCAAATCTGTTTTCAAGCAAGTTTATTCCTCTTGCCTACCTGAATTTCTATGTTTTCTTACCAATCACAAGAAACTGACTTTTTTACTTGATTTTAACCGTTTGTCAGACTTGTGTTTCTATGAAAAGGATATTTCCGTGTTATTTGACCCTTTGGATCAATTCATAATCTCATAAAAAAAAAAAAAAACATCTGTATGGCTCATAGGATTTAAGAGCAGATTAGGATTTAACCCACGCGGTATTGCTGCATTAAACTGATTACAGCAGCTGTTGCACCTCCTAGTTTCATCTGACCTTGGTAGAGCATTAAGGGGATGTGCCACTTTGCAGAAACCCTTAAAGTGTAATAGATCCAGGACTAGATTACCCAACTCTGCTTACTAAAAACTCTAAAAATAAAAAAAAAGAGACTAAAGTAAAGTCATAAAGGCATGGGACTACTAAAGACATTCTAAGTGAAAATATCTACATTTGCTTGAGATTATTATCAAGGTCAATGAATTTGCTAATTATGCAAACTCTTGAGCTTACGGAATTCAGGTCCAATCTGCAATTTATACCTTTCTTTTACATATTAGTTAGTCCTGTTACTTTGAAATTTAATGAATATCATCCATAGACTGTTTTATCAGCTAATTTAGCACAATTTAAATTTTCTTAAGTCTTTTAAACTNTAGGTGGGCCATGCCTTCGGCATGTGGCCCCCCTAATAATAATAATACGCGGAATAAATATGTGCAATAGTAATAGGTGGGCCATGCCTTCGGCATGTGGCCCCCCTAATAATAATAATACGCAGAATAAATATGTGCAATAGTAATAGGTGGGCCATGCCTTCGGCATGTGGCCCCCCTAATAATAATAACCTAAATGATCTGATCTGAAAATTCATTGAGAATCTTTTGCAGAAAAGGATTATTTTCTTGTGAAAATATTGCATTCCCTCCGACATTAGGAAGCAAATATGATTTTAAAAGTTTGCTGTGCTCCAGGTTATGCCGTCACTTGTGGAAACATCAAAGGGTTACACCACTGATGTGAGAAGGTGCAGCTTGTACAATGAATAAATGAAGGCTGAGACAAATGTAGTTGGAGGGTGACCCAGCAAAAAATGTATTGTCGATAGTTATGAGTTTGTGCAGCAAAAATATTAAATATTGTGTCTTAAAACTGTTTTTTCTGAAGGGCCACAGTAAAATTATACATAAGGTAGAACATTTTAAACACACATCTTGACAGGATCATTTTCTAAAAACTTTTAAACAGGTATTAGGATGTATGTCTATATAATTTTTTACTGGTCTAATATAATATTCAAATATTTTAAGAAAAAAAGTGTCTTTAAGTGCAAGCAGACAGTTGTCATAATAAATATGAAGATCTATTAGGCATTATTGGTATGAGTATCTATTAACCTATATAACATATTTTAATGAATTTAGTTCATGAAATAAACTTTTGTTTAATATTCAGATATGAGATACACCTGTGTATTTGCTGTATATAATGTATATTTAGAGTAAAGTTTATGTAGTATTTGTAGGTTTATGTACATACTACTATTAAACATTTAAATAGTATAAGGAAATCTAAGTAAAACTTACTCTTTCCCCAAAATGCATGTATTACACAAAAAAGGTTTCATTTTACTTCAGAAACTCTAGTTCTCACTGGAGCTTCAAAATACAAAGCAGAAATTATGACGAACACTCTAATAGACTTAGATTTAGACAGATTTATTTTTGTCATTTTGTATACAAAAATAAATTTAGTTTAAAACAGCTCCAGACAATTTCATTTTTTAAAGTGCAGCCTTGAAAAACAAGAGTTTACTGCACAAAAAGGTCACTTTTTCAGTGTAGTAAGAAGTCTAAACTCTAGAATAATTTATTCACAAAACTGATACAAAATGATCCATGCAGAAAATACAATAGCAATATAGTCACAGAACATAGCAACAAAAAAAGAATTCAGAAACCTGTGAAAACTATTTAAGTAACACAATATCTAAAGATGCTTAAATAGATTCAATAGATATAATTTTTTTTTTTTTGTGAAGTACCATAAAGTAGAAGTATGATGACTCAGGATCACATTTATAAACGGTCTGTAATACCGAGATTGAAACTGGACTTTTTCACCAAATGTGATCCTTAAAAAATTAACTCTGATGTGAGAATGTATGATCTTTGTGTATAATCTGACCCAGAAAGGATATATGAGGGTTTTTTAGTGACATTGTCACTAAAATGTCATTTGGCTCACATTAGCCTCTATCTGTCAGTGAATCCTCAGTCTTCTGACTGATCATGAGCAGTAAGGGAGGCTGAGCAGCATCTTCTGTCGCTCAATAACCATCAACAATGAAGGGTCCCAGTGGTGGCTTCCAGCTTCACTCCTCTTCTCCCTGTACACAAATGGCTGTACCAAGGTGAACCCATGTGGGAAATTCCTGAAGTTTGCAGATAACACAACTGTCATTGGTCTGAACAGTGAAACTTAATGAATCTGAACACAAACACAAGATATGCCAGCATCATGGGGGAGCTCAGAACTACAGGGAGGTAAACCCACAAAAAGTTTTGAAGATGAGGTGGACTTCAGAGGATTGCATTCCACACTGCTTAGCATTACCATCCCTAACAATCCTGTGACGAATGTGGACCAATTCTGGTTCTTAGGAAAGAAATCCTAAGTACAACTTTCCACAAGAACTGCATTTGCATTTTTCTATATATATATCCATTTGCATTTTCTGCATATCCACCCACCCACCCTTCCTTCCAATTCATCTACAAAACATCACAAATGTAATCTGCAATAAGAACAAAAAATGGTGTGTAGAGAGGTTAATTGGCTGGAAACTTATAGACTTATAGGACCTTTTCACAATTACAACCTGCCTTCCTTCTTTAAAAAATTGGTCTACTTGCAGACTTGCACAAACTGTTTTTTTTCTTGTTTTATGGTGTCTTTCTTAGCATGTTTTTTATGCAGTGATTGCTGTTTAGACTGCTGATTACATGAGCAATGTAAAAACTAGGGCTAAAGGATTTAGCCAAAAGATCAAGATTGATTTTTTATTTTCAACAAATATTGTGATTTTTTTTAACTTTCATTTGCACTAGGAACAAAGATTTATGTGTTTCACTACAGGGTTTCATTTTTCTCATCATCAGGAAAACTAACAGAGTCCTTTGTGACAGGACGTCAATGATAATATTGTGTGGAAAAGTGTTTAACTCTACTCGCATGCATGGATCTGCATTCTAGCTGCAACTCTCTCTTCCCTTTTGTGTGGTGGGAAACCTGTTTAAAGCATATTATTGCCACCAAAAGGGCTGGAATGAGAAAGCCAGGGTCTCACACCTGTTAAACGTTATGTGGTCAAAACTGAGGGCGTCTGTGAGTTAAATATTGCTTTTTGTAAAATTCAAATTGCGAGTGCAATTGAGTGCCCTGGTAAGAACCAAAGTCATATTGCTTATTTTGCACACATAAAAGGCCAGTGAATATTTGTATGCTGTCCCATATTTATGCGTCATTGTGAAAGGAATCCTGACAGAAATCAGGACATCTAGATGAACACATCAAAAGCTTCCTTGTTTGTAATGTGATATAAATATTTACATTTGAACAGAACTGTGCCATATGTCTCCTTTGCGGAAGTTTAATACCACACCATGATCTTTGCAGGTAGGGCGTTTCTTTGGTGAAGTGGATGGGTCTGTCATGGCTTCATTGATCAAAATGGGAATGTTTAAAAAGTAGGACTTCCTCAGACACACTTTAGTTGAATTATTCTGTCTTCTCCTGCAACCAAACAGAATATCAATTGTTTATTTGTATTATTTTTTTTCAGAGTGTCTTTGTTTGACTATCAGGCTATGTGCAAAAGCAGCCACCATCATACAAGCAGTGCTCGACCTCTGCTAAGTGTAAGTCTCATCGTTGCCTCTCAGCACCTACTCACTGTAATGCTGCTCAAACGTCACTGAAACATGAAATACATAATTTTTTCATTGTTTGCTTGAAGCATTTTCTTTGAATTCTAGCAAATCTTTTCCTTTCTGTAGCCATTCTACACGATTTTGGCTCTGATGAGATGGCTTTTCTCCAATGCTGTGATGTAAGTAATTAAGAATGGAAGAGCGTATTTTATGGCTAATTATTACAGAAATATTGCTACTAAAGATATGTAGAACTTTTTGGCTCAGAAAGGCAATTATTTCTTCGTTTTTTGTTTCTTTGTGTAACCAAAGTGTTTTTTTAAGGCATATCTTTGCTTTTCCATTTAGGTTTCTGCTCGACTTTAACCTCTGTGGTCTTTGGCATTCGGATTATTTTGTGGATGGTAAGAGGAATATTAGAGGATTTTAAATCTCTCATTATTTTCTTTGAAGCACCTATAAAAAAGGATCAAACTAGAATAAGAATAGAATATTTATATTAGAAAAATATTTATAGATGAAAGTTAAGAGATCAATAATTGTTTGCAGAAAGCATTATGAAAAAGACTGCACTGAAATTCAGAGCTGATGGTTTTTATCTGTAGTGGAGTAGAACCCTATGGCTCGGTCTCTAAACTGCAATATGAAGGGTCCACGCTCTGTATTTCAGATTGCAAATACAGCAGGGGTTTGTATCCTCTTTAGATTTAGTCCCAAATTGGCAATATTTGCTGCATTTCTCCATGATTAAGTTTTAGAGTTTTTACCTAGGAAGGTTAAAAAAAAAAAAAAAAGAGGTAAAAAAGCTCCTGTAAACTTTCCATGGTGGCAAGTTAAATTTGGGTCCTCACCCAGCATTTCTTGTCAAAGTTCTATTTGTTTCTTAAACGTTAGTTATAGCTATGACTCTAGATATCGACAAAATAAAGGAGTAGCTACTTTTTTGCCACCAGTAGACTAGGGTTGCCACCTTTAAAAGTATAGTGGAGGGTGTTCTTTTTTCCGGGTGGATCATCAAAATAAGTGGTCCTCCTAATTGTCAATCATTTTGGTGATATGTTGACGCAAGGCCATCCTATGTGCTCCTCTAATTTTCACTTACCGGTGGTGCGACTGACATAGTGGAAAAATTGTAAATCTACTTTTGGAAAGTAAGCTCTCACACGCGCTTATTAGCTGTTCCATCTTGGGAGCAGGTACAGGACTGTGCATGTGCATTTCTTTTCAAAGTGAAGGGGGCGTGTCTATTCAAATATTTGCAAAAATCCTCCACCATACCTTTAATAAATAACAATAAGGGAAACCCATGGCCTGAATATTGGGCAGACTAAGGCTAAAAATGAAATACAAAGAAGCTGCTAAAAACACTTTTGAAAATTAGTAAATGTTAAAAAAAAAATATTTTGCTTATACTATTTTCTTACTCTTACTTAAGATACTTTACCCTTTGAATGGCCATTTATATTGGCTAATATACAGATTGTTAAATAAATGATGATAAAATCTGCATAAAATTAGAACCACAATAATCACAATATCCCATACCATATCAATTCAAGGATATGGTTGGGGTGTGAAGGACTAATACTGGAGGTTCTGCATTCCAATAGGTCTCTTTTATTTCTGTCCTGCTGACTCCTGAACCATGAACAGCCCGCTGTACACCGCTGTAAACACTCACAGACAGTCAATAAATGTTATAATTTTCCTCCTACTCCTCTCACTGACCCTGTTAAGACAGGGATTAAACCCATCTCTCTCAGATCAGTTTTTTAAAACCTTTTTTTTCTGAGGAAATCATGGAGAATTGGGTGCAATACTGGTGGCAAACAGCAGTGTAGGCGTGGGAAGCCCATTTCAAGATAACTATGACAGTAGCTGATGCAGAGCTGAGGAGGTCCTCCTTAGTTCCACGACAATTTAGTTGGCTCTTATAGTTCTTGCATTTTAATGTGTTAATTTCTGTTAGATTAAGTGTGTGTGACGGAGGTGTGTTGGAAATTTATGAACATACAGGACAAATCACATTCCTTGGTTCATTATGGGAAGCAACATTTAACTGCTGGCATATATATGCTTTTCATAACCTGTACTGTTGTTTTCTTGTCTCTTGCATCCTAAAGTTAATTTTATTTGGTGACACTTTAGAAAAAACATCATTTATAAATGTTAAAGAGACTATTTATCAATGAATAATCTTTGATTATCATTTATAAACTGCATCTAAACTATTTATAAAAAGTAATCATATTGCCCTAAAACTTCACTGTAAACCTTTAATATAAATTTACACTTAAATCTTAAGAGTATTTTACTGTATTGCTGCCATACAGTGTCATACTGTAACCTGCAATGCATTTTGAAAGAAAAATAACACGATTTCGGCAAAAAAAATTTATTTTTTTTTGGTCTACAAGAATACTGTAAATTTTACTTTAAACTGCTAAGCATGATGGGAAGGTGAAAGAAAAGTGCCGGACAACTGGCAACTCCGGGCCATCACTCACATGAAAATGTGATAAGCCAACTTTATGGATATTTGAAGATGCGTGACTTTCTCCACACTGTCCACAGAGTAAGGTAACATAATTTACATTTTTCCTTATTTAGAGAGGGGATTTTTTTCTTAAGATTTTTACACCATTTGTGCTACAACAAATTTGTAAAAAAAAAAAAAAAAAAAAAGTTTTTGTTGCACGCTATAAGCTAAAGTTAGAATGTCTTAGTATTTGGTCTTAGTTTAATGTTTTACCAACAAAAAAAAAAAGTGGTTGGATAAGTAACAGGTGTCGATTTCCATATCAAAAGAACCACAAAAAAGGCAATGTGCTAAACTTGGCTAAAATTAGCAAGTGAGTTTGAGGCTTTTAGGGTCAGGGTTAGGCTGTAATCTAATTACCATAAAAATGTTATCAATACATGTATATTATCTGTACATCATCCTTTTAACACTTGTGGCACATCATCAGATAGTGTGTGTGTGTGTGGGAGAGTGTAATATTCTTAATATATGACTACAGTATTATTATGCTCCATTAACACACTAATTTTGTTGTGATGGATTTGTATATGTTATATTGCATGATTTATAGAATTCATGGACTTCATACTAAAAATGCAATGTGATGTGCCTATTTTATACCATAAATTACAATAGTCTACTGATGGTAGGAAACAGAAAGTGTGAGGCAAAGTGTTGACTTTATCTTTGTTTCCAAAGTTTTAGGCCCCCCTGAAAATGAGAACATCATTGTTGTTCGATGCTGTAGCGCACGTATTTTTTACATTCTGACTGGTCTAACTAGGGAGTACCAATATGGCGGCTGGTGACTTCTCAGCACCTTGTATTACCAACGGCCTATCTGTAATCCAGTGAATAAACAGAGACCAGAGAGTAACAGGGTGGAGGTACATTACTCAATATTCACCTTTCTCTGGTCGTGCTTTCTGCTGTTTCTAACAGCGCTACAGCAACTGGATCACTACATTGTACTGAACATTATTTGATATCATGCATTCATAGATAGATAACCTCAAAGAAAAAAGTATTGCTTCGTCTTTATATTGTTTTGCAGTAGCTACACTGACATCAAATCAGAGAGGGGGCAAGAGAGAAAGAAAAGTGACACAAAGGTCCAGAAGATGCAAACATATATGAATCTGCACGTCTCCATCCTCATCAAGAGGATCAGTGTCTGATCTGTACGCACACACAGACACACAACAGGAAAAAAAAAACGCTCATGCTTATTGATGTCATTTTTGTGTTGCAATATTTTGTTAAATAAAAAAGTTTGAAAAGAAACTGAGTATTTTTTTAACTAGTTTGTTATATTAATGTTTTTATTATTAACATTTCTAATTGTAGTTGTAGTAACTTTAGAAATATTTGTAGTATTACAATAATGAACTGTATAGAATTATTAAAAGTACTGTTATTCTGGAAAACAGCCCTGCAAAAATAAAGCAGTCTACTGGAGAACCTGCTGCCAGTAAATTAGCATAAACCTACAATCATAAATTTACAGAAAAATAATTTTTATGCTTTTAAAGTAAATAACTATAATTATTTACAATAATTTAATGTAGGTCTAAATTACAGCAAGGCACTTTAAAATACAGCAGAATTACTGTACATTTACAGTGAGACGTTTTACAGTGCAACACCCATAGACATTTGACCTGAACCTAACCTTTTTTTTTTTTTTAAACTTGCCCTGTCGTGATGGACTTACCCTAACGTTAGTGGGTCTAATGCCTTCATAAATGATCTATTTACCGGTTATAAATGGTTTAGATGCAGTTTATAAATGATTACCAAAAACAATATAACATCAAAAATATTAATCATCAATAAATGTTCTGTTGACCATTTATAAATGATGGTTAAGATGGATTTTGTAAAGTGTAACCGTTTTATATTACATTTTAAAAACTAGAATACTTTTATATGGGGGTAAGAAAAAATACAAGCCAATGGGTAAAGTAATATACATATGTTATATGTATATTACTTTATATAAATTTGCAATACCGTATTTTAACTGTAAGATGCAATTAATATGCAATTACCTTCCACTGCACTTGAATTTAGATAGCTTCTGTCCAAACTTCATTTATTCATTTTATAGTAAAAGCCATCTGTATATTATGCTCATAATTCTGCCTATAGTAATAGCCATCTGTACAATATTCATAGTACATATTCATCTGCAAACTCTGTTATAATGACAATCATCGGTATATTATGCTATTGTACATATCTGTAAAAACCCTATTTATAGTAATATCCACCTGTATTTTTTATTCGGTACATATCCAGCTGTAAATTTTGTTCGTAACACTAGTTATCTATATATTACGTTCATAGGACAAATCTATTAGTAAAATTATGTTTATAATGGTCTTCAGCTCTATATTTATTCAGTAGAAACCCATGTCCTGTATTTATGGAATCATTATTTATCCTGCACTTGCTGCTATTGCACTTCTGGTTAGACCTAAACTGCATTTCGCTGCCTTGTACCTGTACCTGTGTAATGACAAAAAAGTTAAATCTAATCTAATCTAAAAATCTATGATTAGAAATATACATTTTGTATGGGGATACTGAGAGAAATTATAAATAATACAGTTTCATTCAGTTTAAATTCAGTTAGCAGCAACTATCTCAGCCATTTATTTTGCAGTAATCTCTTCTCTTTAGGCAGCATGCAGCATAGGTAAGTAAACACTCCATTTTAAAATGAAGAAACCATCACAAACAGGGGCCACATGAGTGGTCATCTGTCACTACCTGATGCAAAGAGCATGGGAAAACATGGAGAAGCACTGGTCCTTCAGTAACTAATGCTCAATCCAAAACTCAATCCAGTTGATAAAAGTTTCTTCTCTTGGATTAAGGAGTTTAGATTTCAGATAATGTTCATGATGTTGAAAAATTTATGATTTTCACTCTGTTTCATCATGAAACAACATTGATGTCTTTTATTTTCAAATGCAACTCATCTACCTCTGCCTCATTTTCATGTCATCCCTTCATCATCCCATTCAACGCTATTCCATCACTCTGTGTGGTCACTGCCATCCTCCATGCATTCAGCCAAAGCTGGTTATCACACATGTGAGTACAACATGACTGAATCTATGATGATGCTCTGGACAACTACCGAGTTGATCCTGTTCCAATTTTATGCCACCTGAATGAAGCAAAAAATATAAAATATTACATCTAATTTTGTGTATTTTCAGCTCATAAGCAAAAGAAGGTGGAGGCGCTGCAGCCCTGTGACACTGCATATCCTGGCTTTATGTATGACTCATCTATCAGGGAAGCCAACAGTCTCATCAAGTGTGGACGCTGCCAGAAGTATGAGTCCTAACATGTACACATTACTGTTAATTCTTATTTTTAGATCATTTAGACAACAGTCATAATGCATTGAACATACTGATATAATGATAATCTATAATAAAAAATCTATCAGTCTTTATTCAAACAGATATCACTGTTAAAAAAATAGTCAGGTTAACACAGAGCATCTTCTCCAGGTCAGAAACAAAAAGGATTTCAGCCTAATGTGTTTCCATATAGCAGAGTTTCAGTTGCACTACAGCATTGGACTGCATTTTACTCTTGGTTACGTACATTAAGCTTCTGTATGTGTTCAGGTATTTGTTTGGTACATGTGGCAAACAGACAAGGCTATACCTGATAATTTTAATGCAAATATATAAATCCTTTAGGTACACTCACACCAGGTGGAGCAAAGGATTCCCACGTTATTTCTATGTAGAAGGGCGGATCTGAAGCAAAGAAAATTGGAGCGAAGTTGAGCAATATAGGGAGGAGAACGGCAAATTGTCGACATCTGATTGCCTGCGAATGAAGTTAAAAAATCTAAAAAAAGGTTTTCATTCACTTGTGAAAATCTTGTCAGGGAATAGCTGTGAGCAGTGTGCTACAGTGAAGAAGCGCAGCAGAGACAAGCTTTTTTATTATTAAGAATGGTAGATATAGAAAATAATTTTGACAAAGAATGAAGTGGGAATGCTTTTCAGAGATTATAAGGTGGCTTTAAAAAAAAAAAAACATATAAATTTAGCCCAATAAGGACCCGCTGTCTTTCCTGCAGCGTAGATAATGCTTTCTTTACCCGACTCCACTGGTTTCTGCCTGGGCAAGCTTCACTAATCCTCCAGGCACCCAAACATGTTGTTCATAGGGAAAAAGAGTGGCAGCCTACAGGTTGGGGCATTTGTGCTTGCAATCTAGAGCAGTGTTTTTCAATCCTGGTCCTCAAGGCACACTGCCCTGCATGTTCTAGATGTTTCCCAGCTTTAACACACCTGTTATCAATTGATAGCAGATTATCAGGCTTTGCTGAACTGCAATTATCTGAATCAGGTGTGCTGAAGCTCAGAAAAATCCACAACATGCAGAGCAGGGTGCCTTGAGGACCAGGGTTGAAAAACACTGATCTAGAGGTTTTGAATTAAAGCCCCACTCCCATGGACTGCCACTGTGAGTCCACCCTTGTGACAGTCTAATGTCAATAAAAAACTGGAAAAGAAAAAAAAAAGTGATGTTAGGTTTCACCTGTGTTTTTATTGTGAAATGCCAACAGACAGGAAATGCCACAGGGTTTCCAGGGGCCACTGCTGGTCCAAACATAAGAATCTGGGAGGCTGGTGATTGACTAAATAATAAAACAATAATTATAGCGTCTAAATAAGGTGAACATTCCAACTGTTCTATTCCTTACAAGCACAGGAATGACATGTAATGTTATGCAGTAACTTTATATCCAGAAACGTGCGAAGCACTAGCGTCCACTAAAATGGCAACATCATTGACTCAAATTAAAAATCTATCTTAAAAACCAATCAGCACAAATGATCAGCATCACTACTTTTCCCACCCCGTTAGTTACATAAATCCACCTCCCCGCAAGCTGTCTGCGCCATCTTTGTTCTTTCCCGCCGCCACAACAAATCCCATGAAGCCTTCTTCATATATCTGCATGTCTAGTGACCATGGATTTACACTATTTTTCAAGGCGCCTTCTGGGAATTCCAAGTCCTCAACTTTTTTCTTATACTAGACGTTCAGACGCTCATCTAAAATGGTTTAAACACTGTATAGTCCTCTATATAGGGATTGGGGCTTATGTTCAGAGGCAGACATAGATTCAGTGCCATACCAGGGCTAAAAAACTTTGAGGTCAAGAGTCAGAACTTCTAGGCTTGTTTGGCGACATGCTCCCCCAGAAATGTTTTTAATTCTATTATTCAAATCTCACCTGCTCTAGTATCATCAAGCACTTTCTCTTTCTCACCTTACTCTTCCCACCTCTTCATCTTCAAAAACACCTGCCTGTACATTTCTTTTGCTGCTATTCTCCTGTCTAACCAAACATTTCAAACTTTTTTTTTAGATACTGATTTCTGTATGGTTTTGTGAAGCAACCAGCTTTGCAAATCTGTATTCTAAAAATTATCTTCTGGGTTTGCCACTAGTGGTTAAAGTTGGGTGAATAATTTCAACCATGAACAAAAGTTTTTATTTTTGCTACCAGTGTATGCGTCATCAAGTGCGTCATCACAAAGGCATTTATTATATTGCATTATTGTTGCAAAGGTGAAGACATAATACTGGTCTGGTTTTCTCAAAAAGCTCTTGTTATTACAAAAGATAAACATGGATCAGTAAATGTGTGCAGATGCTTAATTAACGGATCCATTTTTTGAGTGATCTAAGAAGTTTGTGTTTTTTAGTGGCGTATGAGGAAAACTGTTTTAATGCCTTCATTTATAATTTATAGAAAAGAAATGTAGCCAGTTTGGAGATTGGAATGCTCCACTAATGCTGTCCACCTGGCTAATGATTCTATATCGAACATGACCTGATATGTTTTGTTTCTAACATTACAGCTTACATTGTGTTTTAATTGCAGATTTTTTTAATTGCAATGAAAGTATTTCTATCATTAATTATACCTTAATAATGTAAAATGTATTTACGTGCATTCATTTTATTATTTTCTTAGAAGTTTAAATCTTTTCTAATAGAAAATCCAAATAAATTAAGAAAATTCTTTGGCATTTTTTTTTCAGGATGTTTGTGGTGCAGCAGATTCCAGACAGTAATTTGGTTTTGGTTGTGACCCAAGCTACCTGCGATTGCTCCCGTCAGTTCGGACCCATCCTGCTGCAGCCAAAGGAAATTAAATATATCCTTCTTTCTCTCAAAAAGACAACCCACCAACAACAGCAATACAGGATTTAGTTCAGCACATGTATCTTGTGTTGGGAAAAATAAAGAAGAGCATTGATATCGTCTCTTCATTAGTTCCCACATATTGTTTAGCTAAAGATTAATTAACACAGAGTCTACAGCTCATTTTAATTACATTGTCAGAGCCTTACTCCTAAGTTATTAGCACACCCATACAGTAGCTTTTCTTAACATTTGGAAACATAATGCAACTGTAAAGTGCAACAGGATGAAGTCTCAGAAGGTGCGAAGGCGTCCAGAATCCTGCCATGCCTACCACCCAAAGGTCAGATGTTAGTTTTATTCTGATTAAACAATGTGAAAATAGCGTCATGTTCTACGTATAAAGAAACTAAGTGGGATACTATTTTTGGATGTTTTGTGAAATTATTATTTTTTTTAACTATGAAAATGTCTGATCCACTAGGAGGACGCTAAGGAATGTGGTGGGGCATCTGCCATCTCCTTGTCCCTTCCTCTCTTCTCTGCCTCTCTGCTGTTTTCACCGGTCCTCCTTCGGTGAACACAAACCAGGATAAACCCATTAAACTACCAGAAGATATGAAAATTCTTCACTAGTTAGTTATAATCAGTTTATGTTTTATGTAGACCTTAAGCAATGTGTCTCTGTATTACAGGGATAAATGTCTATTTCATTTTTAATCCATTTTTTACTCAGTTTAGATTGTTTTTGTAATAGGTAAAAACTGATTAAAAAGATTAAAAAGAACAGCACCCAAGTCTCCTAACCTGACTCTGAGGAAAGGTAGCTGCCTCCCGCTGGTCAGGTATAAAAAGTGCAGCTTCAGTGTGCAGGCACATTACCATTGTACTTGGATATGCTGCATTCTGGGAGTTCTTTCACTCAGAAATGTTGTTAATGAGATGAGTTTTACATTTTCAAAAATGTGTCACAGTAGATAATAGAGTTGCATTTTTAAACCCAATGTTTTCAAAAGTTCAAGAGAAAAGTGTCATAGTGCTTCATGACTCATTTCCTGAGGTTAATCTTCCAAGCTACCAATTCCCTTATACTCTTTAAATATTTCCCACTCTTAAGTTTTTTTTGAAAGTCTTTAATAGTATTATTTCTTTTCTACATTCAGTTTAAGTAATCAGGACACCTGACTAGATTTCTCATAGCAGCAGTGATTATTTTAGTCACATGGACAGAGCATATGAAATCACAAATATAAGTATTTACCATACCAATTGCTGCTTTTATTCTAGAATTTTGCTGCTTAAAGTTAAGAGGTGTCAACTAATAAAGTACAAATACTTCATTACCTTACTGAAGTAGAAATTTTGGCTATCTATACTTTACTGGAGTAAAAATTATATTAAAAATATACTCAGTTTTGTTTCTTTTAAGCTAGTTTTCTTTATGGCCTGTTGGCATTTAAAAAATAAAATCCATCAATATAATTAGCTTCATGCAGACAATTTCTTCCTGGTTGGACTCGGTACCCCATCAAAATAAGTAGTTGTTCATGATGATTCAGATTTAAAATTGACAGTTTTATCATTAGTTATAAAACCAATAAAATAAATTCTAAGTAAGTGATTATGCAGAATTGTAGAAAAATGTTTCTTTAATACAGTTGCGCAGTAACTAGTGTAAGCTTTAAAGCATCTGTCCTTAACATTTTCAGATGTATTACTTTTACTTTTATAATTTAAGTGTCAAGGTTATGTGGAGGTTGTTTGAGGACCCAATTGCAGAGATGAGGAGGCAGAGATGAGATCTTGCAGATTTAATTAAGGTTCCAAAGGCAACAGGGGCAAAAATCCAGGAACAAAATAAAGAAATCAAAAACCAGGAGATGCCAGGGAGAAACACACACACACGGAGCAAAGCAAAGAAGAGAAACCAGCACTGATGAGCTGCAGAGGAGGAGTATATATGGGTGTCCAAATCTAATTTCTTATGGCTAATTTGTTATGTGAATTGAACCACAGCATTTAAGCTGTCCCTTTCAACATCACTATTAAGTTTAAAATCCCCCACCTGTTATGACCTTGTCATGTTTTTAAACAGTAAATAACATAGAAAGTCTGGAAAAAAATAAAAAAAGTGGTTTTAGTGCTTTACAATTTGGATAGAGTAAATTAAGGGTTAAATGCTCAAAACAATTATAATTGTTAACTGATTAATCAATAAGCAAGATTGAATGTTTATTGTTGCAACCCCTCCTCCTTGCCCAGTAGCTCTCTACATTTAAAAGGTAAATAACATGGATTTGACTGATTTATGCCAAAATAATCCTCCTGCTGCAGGCAGGTTTCTGTTAGACAATATTGATCAGATTATCACAAATCAAGTTATTAAATCTATTTTAGGAGGGTGATCCTATTTTCAATTAACCACATTGTTTTCTTTTTTCATAGTTGGAGTAATGTTATTTTTAATTCACAATATTTTCTCCTTTGGATTATTTTATAATTTATGTGATTTCTGTCATGGGTAATCATTTCTGGATGTTGTAGCTACAGAGAGGTGTGTTGAACTAGGACCCCGGCTGTCAGGGTTTTAGGGGGACTGATACATTTGACTAGATTCCTTGAAAGAAGAGCTGCACCATGAGATGGATTCCATCTCTCTGCAACAGCCCAGGTTTCTCCAAAATTAAGCATCCTCTTAAGAAGATTTTAGAGTGTCTTCAGTCAATAGGAAATCTGAAAAAAATTATGATTCTCTAATGTCGGGAAAATCTACTTCATCATCCTGCAACTTAACCAGGAAGCTAAAAGATATTTACATCTAAAACAAAGGGGTGAATTAGCAAACAAATCAGCAATATGTCCCAAAAGCAAAATACTTTTAGGTTTACAAACACAATCAACAATTTCTGCAATAAATCATTACATTTAAAGGTTGTAAATTAGATCAAAAATGACAAAGAAAAAATAAAACACCAGAAAGACCTTTTCGGTGAATCAATTTTCCCTTCAAAGATTTTTCAATATCAATATAAGTCCCCTACCGTCTGTAATTTAACTGATGGGATATATATTTTTTTTTATCATGAAAGAAAAACTTCAGGATCCCACACAGGTTATGTATATTTAATTTTACAGCAGTAAAACAAGTAAAATCCAAATGAAGGTTGCTGTGGTATCATGAAACAGAGCAGTTCGTGGTTTGTTTGTTTTTTTACATATACATTAAAAAAATGCATTTTTGATGTAATTTTTAAAAACAGTTCAAGCTTCTTTGTTCACAGAAACATTCATCAAGTCCAGAGTTTTTTTCCCGTCAGAGAGACTGGTATTTTTTAAAAACATAAATAAAGAAAGCAGTGCGTCCACACAGTTTGAATCTGCAGTTCTGGTATAAATGTGGCAGAAACTGGAGCCTGCGACTCTGAGGCGCTTCGAAGCTCATATTTGACTAAAGATAAACCACTGAGTTTAATTTCTATAAATATATGAATAATAAGGATGTATCCTGACTTTAGTCCAAATCTTGTAAGTTGGGAACAAGGCATGAGTGAATGATGTTTTGTACCCAATGGTTTTGTCATCCTCCCAGACAGAGAAGAACTAAACTACTTTTTGTCCAGATAAGATGTTTTCTCCAAGTATCCCAGGCCCTACATTGCCTGCTGTTTGTCCTGGGTTGGGCCTGTCTCTTCAGCCTCCCCTCCTCTCTCCTGGTTCCAGTCCCTGAGGCCCTCTGGAAGGCTTGTGTCTTCTTCAAAGGTCCCTGTTCCTTCTACAAACTCCTCGTAGGTTGACTTCTCTTGGAATGGCCGAGGACCGAGCAGCTCCACCATGTCGGCTTTGTCTAGAACCTCTTTCTCAAGCAACCGCTTCCCCACCTGAGGACGGAATAATAGATAAACATGACTGAGTCGGCGTAATGTATTTGATTCAGACATACAACTCCATGAATTACAACATAACGTCCGCCAAATCAACAAAAATCAGACATTGGCTGCATTAAATGCCATTAAATAATATGGCTGGTCTGTTCCAAGGCAGGGCTCTGCAGCCACTGTGTGCATCAAAGATAAGTACAGGAAGCTGGTGAACCGCTTTGAAGCATGGTGTGGAAACATTCATCTAATCCTGAATGTCAATGAATCAAGATTATTGTAGATTTCAGAGGAAATTGGAGTTAAGATAATCCTAATTTCATGGGAAAAGATATGGAGGAAAATAAAATTATCTGACAACAAACCTGACAAGAGATGCAACTGTGAAGCTGTCTACAAAAAGGTATAGAGTAGAATGTACTTCTTAAGGAAGCTTAGTTCCTTTAGCATTTGCAGCAATATGCTGCGCATCTTCTATAAGTCTGTTGTGGAGAGCTTTCAACATCTATAACATCTTATTGAAAAACTATAACATTAAATTTGTGTTTTTTAATTTAAAAGAATTTGAGCTGGTAAGTAAAATGAACTGCCAGTGAAAGAAGTGTTTTGGACTCTGAAATATAATAATTATATATACTACACTTGAAATAAGATCATCGATAAGTTTTATTTCTTATTTTAAGAGCAAAAACATATTCAATTGATCTCACATCAAATGTAAATAGCATTTTCCTAAAATAAGGGACTAATTCTTATTTTTTGCAGCAAGTTCTTAACTGATCATTATATGTTGGAACCAACCTAGGCTTAGCATTGGAGACACTGATGGAAAGTTAAATACAACAAATACAATAACCATTTTAAAAACAATTCAAGATGCATTACCTGTGCTACAAGTAAATATGCTCTGCTAAAAAAAAGTCTCACCTTATCCACTTCATCCTTTTTGTCCATGATGAGCTGCAGGGTGCGCTCATATGCTTCATCCACCAGTTTTCTGACTTCCTGATCAATGAGTTCAGCTGTAGCCTCACTGTACGGTTTCTCCAGGACCATCTCACCCTGCCGGGGGAGGTCAAACGAAACCTGGCCCACCTTGTCACTCATCCCGAATTGCACCACCTAAATGTCAGTAAACAAAGTAAAGCTAAGTGTAAAGCTGTGTCAGTATTACTCACATTCGGACTCAGCAAGTGTACCTGAGCGTAAGCAGACTGTGTGATCTTCTTCAAGTCATCCTGAGCCCCCGTCGTTATCCGGCCAAAAAAGACCTCCTCAGCCACGCGGCCACCCAGCATCATGCACATCCTGTCAAACAGCTGTTCTTTGGTGTAAAGGTACTGCTCTCTTGGGAGGTACTGAGCATAACCGAGACCCTTCCCCCGTGGAATGATTGACACCTGAAATTAAGGCAAAGCTCTATAAACATCATGCAGTAGCTGTCCTGGTCCGAGTTATGCTGGCCGATATCAACCATTTAATCTCTGAATTGTTTGAATTGAAGTAAACCGTCTATGTACAACTATAACAGGTATTTAACACCAAAAGTTTGCAAAATTACAAGAATACAGATATACCACTGTGCCTTTATACCATGAAAATGCATTTTGATGTAAATTTCAGGACCACTTCCTTCATATGCAGGGAAAAAAAAGAAAGATGTAGAAGTTCTCACACTTGTTTTCAATTTGCTTCACCAGGGAAAAGTTTTATTCTTATTATTTAGCAACATATAGCTGGCGTGAAGAGGCCACAAACTCCAACTGATCAAAATAAAGATGAGGAGGAGGATGATTGAAAAATAATTAAGTTTGTTGTTAAGGTTCACTACTGGCCAGTGAGCTGAACTGTCAGCAGTGATATATGTAGAGCTCAGTGTAAATGTCCTTATAAACATTTCTGTGTCTTAAATTAATCCAAAGACCTTATTTTGCTAAAGCCGTAATATGCTTATGAATAGGGATGCACGATATTGGGATTTTGGCCGATATCCGATATGCCGATATTTTAAAACTCATGGAGCTGATAACCGATATTGATACCGATGTTACAGCTGGACAAAAATAAGTAGTCATTGAAAATAGCAGTTTTGTTATCCATTTCTGACACTTTGAAAAATAATATACTCAAATATATTTTCATATGCTGATATCAAATTGATTTTTAAAAACGCGGTATCGATCTATTTTACTTTCAAAATCTCGTGAAATTTCATCGTTCTGTTACAAACTCTCGTGATATTTTGCAAATTCTTGTGAGATTTGTTAGTAAAATAGATCGATACCGCGTCAATATATCAACATATAAAAATATGGCAACATTTCGTGAATTTTCGGGGGATTTCGTAGCATAACAATGACATATAGCAATATTTCATTAGTAAAAGAGATTGATATGGTGTTTTTAAATGGCAATATATCAGCATATGAAGATATTGTGATATTTTAATGTATCAATATTTTTTCCCTCTTCTTTAGAAGTTTTTAAGTCTGTAAAAAAGAAGTTTTTGAGGAAGAAGAAGAAGTAGTTTTTTTTTATTTATTTTTTTTAGACTTTAGAAACTCACAAGCTGATCAAATATCGGGTTAAATATCGGTGGGGTGGCCGATGTCCGATATTCAGTTTTAAGGCTGATACAGGCCGATACCGATAAGGGGGCCGATTATATTGTGCATCCCTACTTATGACCATACTTTTATTGTGAAAGGCCCAGAGCAGGAAAGTGACGCGAATAGATTGTTGCAGTGTGTACAGCAGTGGTGCAAACACTGGTGTGCAGAGAGAAGCTGTGTTCTAAAGTTAAAAAGGGAAAAAGCATATTGTCCTGCAGTACTTTTTATTTGCAAAGGATCCTTAGCACCTGGTTGATGAGGGAACAAGGTTTGTATCAGTGTTTGTTTTTTGAATGCATATTTAGTCATATTTCACGGAGCTTACAGGTTGCTGTTAAGTTATATTTGTCATAATTACGTTTTTATGTCCACTAGACAGTGCTAATGGTCTCTCTTAAGTTTGCCATGCTTATTCAGCAATACAAATGTTTGTGAATAGCAACAATTTATACTATGTGAAGTCACAGATGGTTACATTATTATGCATTTTCTTTTATTTCATGGTACAAGGCATTATAAAATCCTATACTAAATGATTTAATTAATATACATTGCAAAATATGGTGATAGAACTAAAGGTAAGGATTGCCCAGATTAAAAAGGTTGATTCATGGTAAATTGATGGCGTAAAAAAGGTTAAAGTCAACTTACTGTCTGAGTTACTAATATGGATTTTATTTGTGTATTTTGTAGCTTTTACGGTGTGTTCACAAGCAAGGCTATTCAATAAAAAAAAAAAAAATTGTGAACCATCAGTTTCAGAGACCATCTTTTCAACCGGGACGCTACACTCTGAGAAAGCCAAACCCGGCTAAACCTTGTGGAAAACTTAGTTGCTGTAGTGGTGGAGGAACCACAGGGTAGATCGGGAGAGGGAAGTCTGGGAGTCTCTGCGGAGACCACTGTCCCCAAGACCGGATCCCCGATAAGTGGAAGACCATGAGTACAATTATCCCATTAAATGTTTCAGCCCTGAACGAATGTATGCCTTATGGAGCATATCACCATCTCATCTGATAAACGCCAAACATAATCCCTTCATTTACAGCAGCTGGATTATAAGTCACTACTTTTATTGTTCAATTTTTAATTTTTGTTTTGATTGTTCTTACCTTGCTCTGAACACATTTAAATAGTACATTTCTAAGAAAATATGATAAACTGGAGAGTATTCATTTTATAGCATTATAGATTCTGGTATTTATTTTGTTTCCATGATGTAATTGTGCTGTGTACAGACGACATACCTTTAGCAAGGGGTCAGCATGTTGCAGGAACCAGCCAACAATGGCATGGCCGGCTTCATGATAAGCTACAGTCTTCTTCTCAGCAGGCTGCAGGACCTGGGTCTTCTTCTCCAGGCCTAGACAGAAACAGATCATCTGAAACATCACTATGAAGTATACAAGGTCTTAACTCAGTTGCCCTGCCTGTATCATAGTTGTTTATAGTCTACATCACGCAAGGATTTTACTGATGTAGTACTTTTAACATAATGTTAAAAAGTTATAAAAAATAAATTAAAAAAAACTGTCCAAATGTATATTAGAACTCAGGATAAAAACTAATTACTTCTCACTCTGCTTCACTTACAATGTTCTGACAGTTGCCAACTGCTCAAACAGAGAAAACACTTATTTTATGCAAATATCAAGCTCATCATTTGTTAATAATAATAACAATCATGTTAATAATACATATTTCTCAAGCCCAAGCATAATATGAGGTTTATCGCAGGATTCAGTGCCTGGGCCGCTTCTCTTATGCTTCCTAATTGGTATTTAACCTGACAACGTGGGATTAAGTTCCTTTCTTATGCTGATGATATTCTGCTATATTTGTAAATTAATCCCAATGAATTTTAATATTTGGACAGACTACAGCCATGTCTCGAAGAGCACTAAACAATATTACTTTTAAATTTCTGCTTTTAAATTAATGCAAAACAAAAATGACCCTCTTTAGATGACATTAGATCATAAATGGAGTCCTTTCAAAATAAACTACATAACTTCTTCTGAACGGTTTTAAACTGAACTTCGATCATTTAAATAAAACCCTGGTATTATTTTTTTGAGGACTGATCATTAATTCCCATATCAAAAAAGTTTTGAGGAATTCCTCTTTTCTTATTGTGGAATAAAAAAATTTGTAACATTTTTTCCATGAGTTACGCTGAAAAACTGATTCATGCCTTTGGTTCTTTTAAGCTGGACTATACTGGTTCGTTACTATTGGAAAGTTATACATCAGTTAAATGCCTTCCGATGATCCAAAAAACACCTCAAAGTTTCTATGAAAAGAATAAATCATATTTCTCCTGTTCAAGATTTTTTTTGGTTGTCTTCCTGTTAAATTAAACACTTTAAATTTGCCCTTCTCACATATAATTGAGCTCCCTCTTATATCAGATATCTAATTATTTTTTTTATTTTTTTTTAACAGAGCACTCAGACAGCAGGTTTACTGGTGGTTGCTGGAATTACTAAAAGTAGAATATGAGGCAGGTCTTCTAGTTTTCTGGCTCCTCTCCAGTGGAACCAACTACCAGTTTCAACCCATGAGGCAGACACCCAGTCTACATTTAAGGCCAGGTGTCAACCTTTTCTTTTGAGGCTCAGATTATCCTGAGTTATGTGTGTAGCTTCTATAGGCCTACCAAACATGTTAATAACAATAAATCTGTCTTTATCATCGTTTCTAAAAGCCACTTAGGTTTTCCTACCGTTTGCAAACCTCAAAATGTAACCTAAATAATGTCAACTTTAGGAAGTTTAATTTTCCCTGTAGTGCACAATACTTCTTTTTCCCTTTCATCAACACTTTTTCTCTTACCTATCTTACCTCAGTGATGGAAGCTCAGTCAAATGGTTTTCCTCGGTTCTGTCCCCTCTAACTACTTCACATCTTTCCCTTATGCTTTACCTCTGTAGCAATGGTTTACATGCCTCTCTCATAGACATAGATATATCTACCCCATACTAAGATACAGAGCCAGAGCTCATCTGCAAACTTGGCAGATTCTTAAAGAGGAAATCATGGTCACTGACCTCCGATGACTCGGTCGATGGCCTGCTCAAAGTGCTTTGGGGTGACAGCTGGGCTCAGGTACCTGGCAGCAATCAGAGCTGCTTCATTGCACACGTTAGCAATGTCAGCACCTAAAATTAGAAAAGTAAAGTTTAGTAAGTAAAAAAAAAAAAACCATAGCACATCTCAGTCTAGATAGAATAATCTAAAACGTCGTAATCAATCCTGACAAATTCTGTTATTGAACTTTTTTTTTTTTTTTTAAACATGGTTTTGCTTTTAAACGTTTATTGTAAAAATTTTGTGTTTTTTTTGGTGGAATAAATCAAATACTTGGGTTTTTTGATTTCATATAATTGAAAACTTAAACAAACATTGAAGTTTCAATTACATTAAGAATAGGTTACCTACCAGTAAATCCTGGTGTGGCAGCTGCCATTTTTCTGGCAAGAGCATCTTTATCCAAACTGGGATCGAGTTTGATGGGTCGCAGGTGCACTTTGAAGATGGAAGCCCTGCCTTTAATGTCCGGAGGACCTAAAGAGAGGCAGAAAAAGAACTCATCATTCATCCACATTAACCCATCTGAAGCTCAACAATTTACATTTTTCTGGTTTACATACAAGCTGTAACATGTAGAAGTGGTGCGAGCCATTTCAGTATCCTGAGCATGAATGCTTTGGAACAATGAGCCTCAAGCAAGAGGTGTTTGTGCAAACAAATCCCTTCATACAAGTGATTTAGGAGAAAATGTTGAATTCACTTTTTTTCACCTGTTTCTAATCTTCTCTCAGGCAATGACAGATTTTAACAGTGAACCAGACTTGAGATAGGAGTCTTGAACAATCAGTCAGCTCTTATCAAAACCTAGTTTTTCACTAAATTTGTTGTTACTTAGAAGAAACTGTCCATTCTATTAGGCTACATCATTATTTATTATGCAACTCTGCTATTTTACATTTATTTTACATTTTTATCTGCTGATGATCTATTCATTGATGAACTATCGGTCACTACACTTGCAGATGGCATGTCAGTATCTATGGGACAAAGGTTTGTCATTTCCTCAAAAGAAAGAACTGTCAGTGAGCTCTATGTTAATCAAGCTACCATTGAAACATCTCGAACAGAAAATGGATAGAAAGTTGAAAAAGGAACTTTAGAAACCTGTAGCTGGATGTTGTGTCATGTTGGTTGGTGGCCACTTCAAATTAAGCATTAACATCCTATGTTGCACCTCTTGCCTCCATCTAAACACCCTTTTTTTCAGTTTTTTTTTTCTTATTAAAAACACAATTATCTGATCAAATGATTTTTCTTTTTCTTTTATTTTTGCTTCTGTAACAGTGCAATCAGGTCATTTACAGATCTTTTGATTCATTCCCCAGCGGATCGGGCGATATCGATGCAGTTGTTAAAGGAATGAGCCATATCATTTGAAACCTGAGTCAAGGTGCTAGGCTCAACATAAACATTGTTAAAAAAAAAGTTAACAAATTAACACAGATATAAATTTACTTTAGATTATTTATTAAAAAAAATATTTAGCAAAAAGAAAGAAATGCAGTTCCAGGTAGAGTGCGCACTGTATTGGGTCTCAGATATCCAATATCAAATCACAGATATCCGATCCAGCTATTTAGTCTATATAGGAGCCAATATCTTATTCAGGCATCGGCAGAAAAATCTCTATATTACAAAGTTATCTATCGTTTACAAGATCTTTTTTTAAGCTTCCCAGAGTAGGAGAAATAGTAAGAGAAATGTACGTCAAGAATATGATAATGTTGTTGAAAGAGGACTATTGACTGGGTTGTGCAAAGGAAGCATACTAGAACCCTAAAGTACCTTCAGTTATATATATATTTTTTTCCCCATGTATTCCAGTTTCTTGATTTGAGTGTACACCAAGCAGGTTGATGCAATTCTTTGTTCATGAACCCCCTGGTTGATTAAAATATGCACTTCTAAAAAGACAAGCTGTAATCTACAGCGACTGTTTTTCATCATCTAGTTACATAGGTCAGTTTTCTACAGAAATCTGATTTTAACATTATTCAGTTTAATTCTTTAACTGAATACTTTTTAAAACCGTGTCCTGCAGTCTGTGTTAAAGCATAATGAGTGACAGTACCGATGTAAATTTGTCTGTCAAAGCGTCCCGGTCTCATCAGAGCAGGGTCCAGGATGTCAGGCCTGTTGGTTCCAGCAAGTACCACCACATTAGTAGCTGTGTTAAAACCTAGGGAACAAGACAATAAAGGAGATAAAATAAAGCAAGAAAAATACAACATACTCTACATCAGAATGGAGGAATTGTGAAGCCTACCATCCATTTCCACTAGCAGCTGGTTTAGCGTGTTCTCCTGTTCACTCTGACCCCCAAAGTTCCCTCCGCCTCTCTTTCTTCCCACAGCATCAATCTCATCAATGAAAAGGATGCACGGTGCATTCTTCCTTGCCATGGCAAACATGTCCCTCACCTTTACACAAGTAATGTTTGTTAAACATTTACCATTTGAGAGAAACTCCCTTTTACATTGGCAAGATTATTTTCCTTACCCTGGCTGGACCGACTCCCACAAACATCTCTAGGAATTCTGAGCCATTGACTGTGATGAAGGGGACATTGGCCTCTCCTGCTGTGGCTTTGGCAAGCAGAGTCTTTCCCGTCCCAGGGGGGCCAGACAACACTGCACCCTACAATAACACATGCGTCAATCAACTACTGTCAGGAAACAGAGAATGAAGACAGGAAAATTCACCCCAAGAGGCCAATGTGCTTTCACCTTAGGGATCTTGGCTCCAAGGTCCTGGTACTGCTGTGGGTTTTTCAGGAAGTTTACAAACTCCAGGATCTCAAGCTTTGCTTCCTCACAGCCCGCCACATCCTTGAATTTAACATCTATGTTGTCTTTCATCATCTTGGCTGTTGATTCACTCATGCTAAAGGGGCTCCTTCCACCACCAACGCCTCCTCCCATTGGACCACGTCGTAATGTGAACAGCAAAAATCCAATCAGCAACAGAGTAGGAATCATGTTCATCAGAAAAGACCTATAAAAATGAAAAATATAACATCAATCAACTATTCTCCAATGTTTCAAAACAGTGATGGGAAAATAAAGTCAGTATCATAAACCAGTGACTGATCCAGGTGAATATTTTTTACTATTTTTCAAGGCTGCACTTTCAAAAAAAGATTAAATGTCCAGGGAGCTGTTCCAAATGAAATTAATTTTTGTTTTACACTTGTGTAAACAAAATCGAGTCTATGAAGCCCATCCATTACAGATTACAGACTGTCTTAAAGATATAAAAACCTGAATGACTCTTAACTTTCTGCTGCTGAATGCAGACAAAAAAGAAGTTATTGTCTTTGGACCAGAGTCTGAAAAAGAAGCTCCAGTGCAAAGTGCAGCCACAGTTTTGATGAAAATTAAAAAGAGATCATGTCTCTCCTACCCTGGCTGCTCTTCATTAGCTTCCTTCTAAATCCAGAATGGAATTTAAAGCCCTCCATCTCACATATAAAGCCTTAAATGGCCAAGCTCCATCTTACAGAGATCTGATTGTTCCTTATGTCCCTAACAGAGCACTTAAATCTCTATCTGCAGATTTACTAGTGGTTCCTAGAATTTCTAAAAGTAAAATGGGAGGCAGATCTTTTAGTTATCAGGCTCCTCTCCAATGGAATCAACTACCAGTTTTAGTCCGTGAGGCAGACACCCTGTCTACTTTTAGGAGTAGGCTTTAAGCTTTCCTTTTTGATAAAGCATATAGTTAGAGAGGCTCAGGTTATCCTGAGCTATCTCTATAGTCATGCTGCTATAGGCTTAGACTGCTGGAGAACATAGAGACCCATTTTTCATCATTCTGTCTCATTCTATCTCTATTCTCCCATTCTGCTTATATACAGCATGCTGCAACTTTAACAAGCAAGAACCCTTCAACAGTACCAAAATAAAGAGATTTTTTTTTTTTCCTGGAGGGGTGGTTATAATCGAGCTCCCATACTGGAGTCATCTACAACTGACTTCTTTGGGTAATGAAAAGTTAATCTCACCCATCACTCTCAGAGCTGTAGATGACAGCAGCCCGGTGAGATGGCTCCAGCCCAAGCTCCATATGTGCAGCCTCAAGGTTCCTCTCAAAAGTATCAACACTCCCAATGTTGAACCAAACATAACTCTGAGAAACATAAGAAAAATTAGAAAAATTCCCAGTTTAAAAAAAGAAGCAGATCAAACAATAGGATGGCTCTTTTAGGCATAATTTGTATAATCGAAGGGACATTAGTTTCCCTATACTATAACTGTACGCAAGAGAAGTTTAGTGCCAAACTAAAGGGCAGTTTCTGTAATTGTCTTTAGGTTCATTATATTTCTTGGTAAAACAAACATTTATAGAGCTCAGCCTATCCTTACCCCTTCAGTATCAGCTCCTGGTACAAGGATAACTCTGACAAACTGTTTGTTAACAACTTCCAATCGATCAACCAGGCCTCTTCCCAGGTAACGGTGAACAAAGTCCTTCCAGCTGATCTCTCGGCCGCTGTCTCTGAAGTAAAGGTAGAGCAGTACTGAGGTGACTCCAGCAGCACCTATCACCACGTATCGGAAATCCTTCTCGTCCCAGGGAAAGTCGCCCTGAGAACAGAAACATGGAGCACTAAATGAATGAGCTTGTAAACCAAAACATTATTGCCAATGATCAGTGTAATATTTAGGGTGCTCACATTTCAGAGGACCCTAGCAGTGTTTAGTGAATGGTTGGGAAAGCGGAAATGATATTTACACATGAAAACAAGCAAGAGTCGGAACAGTCCTTTTGATATCTGTCCAATCACCCCAAGTTTTCATGGATAAAGATACAGCTATGGCTTCACATTGTGTCACAGCCTTAGGTCTGCTGATTGAGTCCAACGGGAAAATTATTTTCAGGCTCAAAAAGGGCAAAGTAAACACTATCAAGGCTGACTCTTGGCAAACATTGTTTATAATATATAAGAAGTATTTAATTCACTTTGGAATTAATAGTTTTTATATTATGTATCTTTCATTTTACGAGTGACAAATGTTTCCGGTATTTAATATAGGCATAGTACATAACTAGGGCCCCTATAATGTAAAATATTCTAAAGGGAAGGTAAGAAAAGTCTAACTAAGATTACCAAAGTTTTAAAATTATTTGTAGTTTAAAATTTTTTTTAACTTTGCCTTGGTGTAGCTTTTTAATGACAAACCTTCTGCATCCGACTCCACCAGTCCTTCCCTCCCCCGCCTCTCTTTCCACCACCTGGTCGTCCTCCTCCTGCTCCGCCTCCTTTTCCATCTGAAATACAGCCGATAAGATTTATTGAACATCAAGAATGCAATAGATTGAATTCTTACTGGCATTCTTGAAATAAAAGCGCTTAAAAATATGGCATACAAACCATCCCTGGTGTTAAAACCGATACTCACACATCTTCTATGAGTCTGTGTGTGATACAGGGTCATTATGCAAAAAAAAAAAAAAAGCTTTTCCCTTTCAAAATCTTTAGAATCTTGACGGAAGAGATTCATTTAATACCATTTGCATTAAAATGAATCTCTTCTTCTATCCTTTTGTGTCCTAACCATTAGAACAAAAAAGGATACGAAGAACAAGGAAGGAAGGTGTAAAATAGGATTTAATTTTAAGGCATAAAAAAGGTAACTGCAGAGAGTAAATCAGGTTTATTACACATACTACAAATCAAAGCACTTTAAAAAAAATCTACAAAATTTAAAGATGGGGTGAAACGTTTATCTGAAAGTGCTCCCCGTCGTTAATTACTGTCAATACTAGAGTCTTGAAATATTCAGATGCTAATGAATAAAAATAACACTCTTTGGAGGGTTGGGTAATGTAATTAAAGGTATAGTGGAAGACTTTCATGAATTTTTGAAAAGACCTGAAAGTTTGGCTTCATTTTAAGGAGAAGAAAGATAGCAACAATCAGATTTTGCTGATATGAAAAAATGTTTTATCATCAATAACTGTCCAGTCCTCGCTGAGAAAAAATAAAACGATTTATCTTCTTAGTTAACTCTTCACCCCATCTTTAAGCATGTAAAACAACACACAAATAAAGAGTCAATTGCGAGCGATCACACACAGCAACTCTCACCTTTTGGTTCAGTGGAATAGAGCCGACGCTGAGCTAACCGATATCTCTGACAAGAAAGGATATTTGTTTTATGTTGACCAAAAAATCCATGATCCTAGAAGAAAAACATAACACAATAGTGAACAATACAGCAGAAATAATATTCTACCAACAGTTATCACAGGTTCCAATAAAAGCACATCAGGAGTTTATACTGCTTGAGGAAGGGTTATAATACATCTATACCAGAGAAGTGTGGGTCTTGCTTTTTCTTTGATTACAGAACTACATTACTGTTGCATTTATCCACTGGCTCATTACCGGTTTCAGTTTAAAAAAAACACTATATTGATTAAGGTGAAAAATCTGTTTCCTGATATGTTGAAGTACCAATAGTTTGTATCCAATAAAACTGTCTTCTTTTTTGGAAATATAAAAAAAAAATCCTCTGATTAGTAGTTACTGATCTGTCGTTATCCTATTTTACTTTCACAATCCAGAATATCACAACAATCTTTTTCCTTTCCAGAAAATAATTTAGCTCCGGAGGACGGAGATGTAATTTGACAAACCGGATCTTCTCCACGTTCTTTTTCCTGTTTGGTGTGATTGCAACTGTGGATCATGACCCGGAAGGGACCGGAGCTGAGCAGAAACTCAGCTCTGCTCTGTATTTTGACGTGTGGAGGATTGGCGGTAGATGTGGAACAGTTCTCATTGATTAACATGACAGCTTGGAATAACATACAGTATGCTGAAGCTGCAATAAGGATCCCATCCCAGTTAGAAAGACCCAAACCAACAGTTAAGCAAATGACAACTTCAAACCCTCTGGAGCAGTATCCCAACATTTAAGAAGATTTGTTGATTGTAAAAAAGAAAGATTTTGTTCTTTTCATTGTAAAAGTGATCATTTGTAGTGCACAGACGACAAGGAAAACCCCAAAAAATCAAAATAATAGTGAAAGCTGCAGAAAAAAATCTTGAAGTTAGAGATTTAAACTGGGGAATGGTTGAAAGCATGATGGGGAAACCAATAGGACCATCAGAAACTGGCAGAGTGACGATAACTTAAAGATATATTACAAATTATGAGGACGAATGTTGGGTTAAATTTAACAGTTCAGAAACAAAAATGAAAATAAATATTATATATATATATATATATATATATATATATATATATATATATATATATATATATATATATATATAAATTATTTTTATTTGTTTTTTTTCCTGGGGCGAGTCTTGTTTCCTGCTTTCTTGTTTAACTCCTTATCTGTTTGGTGGCGGTAATGCACTTTTAACTAGTTTGCAAACCGCCATAAAACCTTACAAGAAGAAGATGTATGTGGACTGTGATGTGCGGATGAGTAGCGGAACATGTGGAACAGTTCTCTAATTGATTAACATGACTGCGCAACTGCTCCGCAAGACACACTTGAGCGGGGCGGAGCGATGACGGAGGGTGTGAAAATCTGGGGGTCAGAAGCAGATAAAACAGCCGTATAATTAAGAACGAAATATACTTTTTGTTTTGGTAACATGACCCGATATACGACTACTTGGCGAATTTTCACCCAGGAGATTGATTAGAGACATGAAATTAAACTTGAACGAAAAATATGCAGCGGAGAGATGCTATGTTGCAAACAAAATCCCATCCCACTGTTAATTAGGAAATATGATATTTTACTAAGCAGAAACGTCTTACATATAATTTCAATGAAAGGAGTTGCGGTAAAATGTGTTTTACTTCAGTCAAGACTGAGTTTAAAGACCAGACAGGAGAAACAGGTCAGCAGTTACTCACCAGTACTAAGAGGTTTCCAGAACCGAATGTGCGAGCTCGGACTCCCCCAGTTCGACAAAAAGGCACAACAGCCGCTGAGAGAAGTCTCAACATCCGAGACATCTTGGCCTCAGCCAAGTTTCGGACTTAAATAAATTTTACGTTTTGCTCTATTACCTCAAATGCCCCAACTCCAACATGTTGTGCTAACAACAAACATTTGGTAAGAAATGTCAACGGGAGGATATTCGAAAGCCCCATGAGGTGTGCTTTTCAAATGCCTGTCGAAATATTCGGAAGTGTATAGTTATTATTTACTTAAAAATATATAAATATATTTATGTATCAACAAAATTAAGCTATCTTTAAAGTGTAAAACGTTTGATAAATTATTTGGTGTCAAGTATTTATTATTATTATAATGAGCAAATCGTTAAATACAGGCAGCAGTAAAGGTGGCTGCAAATCCTTACATTACGCAAGTAGGTTTTTGAGTGCTTTGCAAGACAAGTATGCAGAAGACGGGGCTACATAACTAAAACGTTAGAAAGAAATGTTTTTCTGGAATGCCTTTTTTAAAATAAGGCAAGCTTTTAGTAAATTATTTAATGAAAGAGTTATTTCTTCTTATCATGAGCACCCTTCTCAGTCAAAAGTATTGATACATAAAATACATAAAATAACTAATTATAAAATAAAGACAATTTTATTTAATCTTTTATTTTGAACATTTTAATTCTTAGGCATTGTATTATTTCCATCTAAGCAAAAAAAAAAAGCATATATATGTTGCCTGCATCGAAGTTAGTAAAGAATAAAAATTAAAAAAAATCCTACTATTAACCTCTATTAATAAAACTGGAACTCCTCTGAGTAACTCCCTTATAATCACATTTGAACAAAATACAGAACAAAAATTTCGAAACTGTATTGATACTGTTACTAAATAGTGACACCTGCTGGACATTAAAATGAATACAGGGAGCGTCTTTGACAGACTAAACTTTGAGGACCTATAATATGATTTATGCCAATATTTGCAATAATATGTTATTTGGTGTCTATCGTTTAAATTTAAAATATGTTTGATATTCTTAGATGGTATCCATATATGTGAACATACAATGTGAATACAATATGAAAAAGAATGTTTGTGGACTAGGATTTATTATTATTTTTACAAAGTAAGAAGAACAAACTAAGATTCAATTTGAAATTAATTTGAATTCAGATCCATAGGGTTATGAATGAAAGGAATAGGATGACACAACAAGAAAATTAAAACAAATATGAGATCAAAATGATCCCACATGCCTGAAGCATCTCTTTTGCCTCTTTATCTCCATATTTCTTGATTGTTTTGATAATAAACCACAAAAAATCAAAGATGATTTTTGGCAGATGTGTTGCATTGACAGTTGCAAATAAACACAGTTTAATGCAGTGGTCAGTAACCCAAACTGTTCAAAAAGCCATATTGGACCAAAAAACAAAAACAAATCCGTCTGGAGCTGCAAAAGGTCTTATATAAGTCTCATATGGCAACATGGGCTCCAAGTGTATTAGCCCACTATAAAAAATTACTAAATGGGATTAATTATATAATAATCATACATTAAACTTAAAAAATATTTTGTGCTTTAGGTTTAAATACCATTACAATATTTATGTATTAGTTTTTTTCTATATTGATAAAATAATAGAAACATCATAAAGAAATCAAATTTTTTGTGTTATTTTCATTTTGAGGATTACGGAGAGGGGAATAAAAGAAAATTCACATACCTGCATAAGAGCGTACCTGTTCACACTGTGAACGGTTTTTCATGCTCGCAACAAAACCAGCAGCAGTAGTGGAGTTTGGAGATGTATTCCACTTCTTAAATCTATCTTTGCTCTCCTGTACTTTATCCAGAAGTTCTGCAATCACAATTTTCTTTTCACTCCCATCTTGGTGGTCAGCATTTAGCATGCCTTCCCTGGAAATGCTCTTCCAAATTGCTCTTTTTATTACTTGACAACTTCTCGTTGCAAAGCAAACATGCAGGAAATCTCACCGCATTGGTAATAAAAGAAAACAATTCAATCCATTCTTCTTTGAATCCTCTGTTCTTATCAGTTATCTCTTTTTTTTTTCCTTTGGGATCAATTGCCTGAGGCACACGTGCTGGTTTGTTTACAACAGCCTCCTGCCTGGCACCGTGTAGCGCTGAAACGTGTGTTGCAGTCTATCAAGCAAATGTTGACTGAAATATTTACATTTATTAATTAAATTGATCTGTTATGCATTGGAAAAGATAATGAATGTTTGACCTCCTGCACAC
>NW_015150887.1:292507-303834 GCF_000732505.1 Cyprinodon variegatus
ATATATATATATATATATATATATATATATATATATATATATATATACACACACACCATCAATTTTAAACAGATAGTATCAGCCAATACTGCACAGCCAGGTATCAGGTATCAGTATTGGGGGCAAAAATGTTATCGGCACAACACTAGTATCGGTCATGTGATTCTCTTGAAACTATACGCGCACCGACACAAGGTTTTGCTGTTAAGGCCACCAGTTGTGTACGGATTTTTAATTCCCGATCCATTTTTTTTCCATGTCACACTGACTGTGTACAGAGAAGCCCCGACTAGGCAGGGTGGGCAGATATGCACAGATTTTTTTTTTTACTTCTGTCTCTGTGTTATACAAATTAAAACAATTTCCCACATTTAACTTGGACAGATTATATGAAAAAATTAAAAACTAATGGGGCATCCTATAAAGGAAAGCCTTACTTAACGAGTCTCTGCAGCATCTCAAACCAGAACAGATAGAGAATGTTCCTATGCCCATATTAAAAACATGATGAGATCTATGTCTAAAGAAAAACACAGCAATAAACTCTGTGCGGCGCATTATATGCTGACTGAGGCAGTGAGAGGTGATTATCAGAGATAGATCTGTAAAGTTGATCTAAGTTTTTCTGTTTTTTTTTCATAAAGAGGTGAGATAAATACACCGTGCAAACCTGCTCTATCTGCCCCTCATTATTTTGTTTTTAGTGTGAGTCAAAGAGGATCACTATATTACTATATCCATTTTTTTCTCTCCCTAAAGTTTTTTTCTTTTTTCGAAGAGATTGATAAACTGCTATTTCTGTCCCTTGCTGTTTCTGTGAGGCTCAAACAGGATCACTACTTCTGCTTACTGTATACATGATGTGCGACTCAAAAATTTGACTCTTTCCCTGTGAGATTAATAGATTTTATTTTGTAATTTTCCACAAAGCGGACGTGTTTTACATTGTAACTGTGTCTCTCTTCCTGTCAGACCCATGAAATTGCTGCATAGTCCAACTAAAATAGATCTAAACTCCACAACCTCATCCAATTCTTTGCGTGGTTGTTGACATTTCCAAATATATGCAACTTGTATGTGATCTCCTGTGTGAACTGCATTCGCACAAATTAAGTGTCCCGCATGCACAGTAGAGGTATGACATCACAAGCGAGCTGGAGTGCATCTTTCGATCTTTCATCTCTTTCCCAACCTCAGCCAGTGCATTAACAGTGCAATCCTTTCAAGAAGGTTAAGAATAATGACTGCTCTCTGCATTATCTTTCCCCATGGTTTTTTTTTTTCTTTCCGCTTCTGCGTTGGAAGTCACAAAATAGTGACCTTGGTTGAGTATTAATGGCTAAGGGGTCGGATAAATGGGACATAGATGTTCAGAGACAGACTGCATTAGAAAAGATCAGGTATACGTATCAGATTCAGGACCACATAGCCAAGTGACCTGGGTTGCACTGGAAAAAAATGGATCGTTCAGACTGTCATGAAAAGAGCAGATAAGGAATTTCTAAAAGAATCGGAGGCAGATCTTTTAGTTATCAGGCTCCTCTCCTGTGGAACCAACTACCAGTTTTAGTACATGAGGCAGACACCCTGTCTATTTTTAAGGGTAGGCTTAAAACGTTCCTCTTTGATAAAACTTGTAGTTAGAGTGGCTCAGATTATCCTGAGCTTTCTCTATAGTTATGCTGCTATAGGCTTAGACTGCTAAAAGACATAGGGACCCCTTTTCATCACTCTGCGTCATTCTATCTCTAGTCTCCCACTCAGCAGTATTTATTATTCCAACATCAAGCTTTGTGCTCTCTCTATTTTTTTTCATAATCATAGTAGCTTCATCTGTTCTGTGTTATTTGGCTGTGACACCATCCTGGAGAGAAATATCAGCTGTGCTGCTGCCATCAACACCTTTATTTATAAATGTTGGAGCTTGGTCTGTTTTTCATTGTAGTCCTGTTTCTCTCTTACTGTGACTAACTAGATGTGCTCTCTTTCATCCTCTGACATGGGAGCTGTCTCAGAGCTAGTCTGCCTGTCTGTGTGTTTCCTGGACGGAGACGCCTGCAGAGCTGGTTGACAGTTGGCTTTTGTATCTCTGCTCATTTTTGTAAAAGTATAAAGTGCTTACTTCTACCAATCATGCTTTTGCAGGGCAAGGGCAGCAGAAAAGTGAATATTTAATTTAAAACTCTGATCTCTGTGAGCACTCTCCAGGAACTCAGCTGCTCCAGTGGGTGCATGCTGGGACAGCAGTCAGTCTAAAGAACACACAAGTCTGTTTTAATGCGTGCTTGATAAAGAGGGTGGGACGAGAACAACATCCGTTGATTTTGTCCGTTCTTGCGTTTCTTGTGTTTTTTTGGCAGTTGCAGCAGTGTTGGGGTTGAAGTTGTAAGGGCCTTCTGATATTGACATCTGATGAATAAATTAATGAAATTATATATAAATAACATCACATAGATTAAGATTATTTTTACCAACTTGTTTATTTCTAAAAAAAAATTCTTAGAAGCACAAAACCAATTTTCTGCCTTCTGCTTTGTGTTTTGTTTTTTGTGAGGGGTAAGTCTCTCCTTCCCCTAGCTGTGTGTTCCTCTAACATCCCTTTCATACTTTTTCTGTTTGTTGCAGCACAGATTTTCTGTGTCCTGTTTTAGCCACACTGATGCTGCTACAGCCTATTAGATGACCCCAATAAAAAAAGACTACTTGCACTATTATCATGCTGCTACACTGTGTACCACATATCTACTACTATGCCACTTGCACAATAGTTATACAAAGAATACCTCAATGCCAGTATGTGCCTATCTTTGCACTGGCAATGGATACACTGTGTTTTTACTCTGTTACTATTACCATGTGTGAATGTTCAATATCTGTCTGTTTTTGTCTTGATTAACTAAATGTAAGAAATGTCTTGTGAGCACCATGTAGACTGACAGAAATTTGCACTTAATTTCAATTCTTTTGCATGTCCGGTAAATGTGAAAGAATTGAAAACACTTTTATCCTTTATGATATTTCGGTGCATGCAGCAGTGTTTCAGGGCCTGCATTTCTTTAGTAGTTGGTTTCTGTTCTTTTGTGCCGCTTAGTCAGTGCTCTTTACTTCAGCCTTCTGTGGATATTGTTGGATTTCTCAATAGCAATGTATTTTTGTCTGTAATAGATCTGTTGATCTACATTTCTGGGACTGCATCCTAACATCAGCATAAATTGCACCCATTGGGGGATTGAGTTGGGTTGCAGGGGGAGTAACCTCTGCCTGAGACTTTACAGTTTCTGGCCTGTCATTAGGAGGCTATTACTATATATAGTTACATTACTGGGCAGCAGATTTGAGAATCAAAGCAAAGCTTTATAGCTGCTGTGATTAGAGTGCCACACAAATTCCTGAGCTGGAAAAGGAAACTGAAATAGTCAGCTAAATCTAATTGCTTTGTCTGGATGGCAATAGTTAAAGAGCACTACAAGCAGCTGACTTTTCCTTCTAATTTAGGAGTCTAAATGTTGGGACAATAATGGATCTGAAACAGTAGCCAAACATGTTCCAGATGTGGGCGCCTCTGTCCTTTTTCTTCTATCAGCTTTAAAATGTGTGACAGCGAGGTGGGTGGATGTAGAGGAGGGTTTTCAGTCCAGGGAGGAGATATTTGACATTATAGCTAGAACAAAGATTGGAAGTTTGGGAGAAGCCCAGTAGGAGCTGGACATACAAGCTGATCTTCCTCTCACTGAGTTTATCAGAACCTGGTTTATGATTATAATGGAATTTATGCTAAATATGAAAGCTATTAGGGTTATTGTGTTAATGATGACTCTTCATCAGTTTGCGCTAGTTTCCACTCAGGTAAGTAACTAAGACTTTCAAACAGACATCTTCATTTTTGAATTTATATTTAATCTTCTTGAGAGATATTTAACCATGTTAAAACTTATAGGAGGCAAAATTAACAAAATGCCCTTATGGTCACTTACATGCTAAAACCTTTTGCAAAAAGAATTCATTCCTATTTCTGCATAAATTGAACTGAAGCCAAATTGATTCATGCGTTCTGATGTTTTCTTTTCCTTTTTTTTTTTTCAAAAATGTTTGCAAATAGCAAATTGTTGTTTTTTTGACAAAGGTCTGGCATTTCTCTTTCTATCAAGGACACAAATTGTGGATCAGTGGAGAGAGAAGTAAAGTTGTAAACTAAGCGTTCGATTCTGGCTTCATATATCTATAAAGAGATGTGTGCATCAGTGTATGAATCTGAGTGTGATTGGGAATTGGTCTCTATTGTAAAGTTCTTGGACAGGTCTAGTATTATAAGAACAGTGCAATGGAAATCATTTTGGGATCAGAATATTTTATGACAACATTTTTACCTACACAATATAACATGAACCAAGAGTAAAACATGTTCATATTGACAAGCTTCATTCTTATTCACATTTAACTAAGTTAACCTGAACGTAGCAGGAAATAATTAGAAATAAAAGACTATCAATCACAGCATGGCTTTTTTCTTAATAATTCTAAGTGGCCGAACCAGAGCAGAGATACATTTCAGGAAAACATCAGACCCAGAAGTTCATAGCAGAGCAGCTGTGTTTCAGCTGTCAGGATGAGGTCTGCTAAAATTTACACCCAGGTGTTACTGCAGCCCGGAAAACCCCACCTTTATGTAACAACCTCATACATAAATCATGTTGGAGATGAAGACCAGCAGTCTGAGACACTTTTTTTTTTCCTGTATATGTATGTTTTTAGAACTTGAAATATGATATTCTTGATTAAGATTTGATGTTTTAGAAAAAGGGGTGCTTGAGTAAAGATGGACTTTTTCAAAACTTTAAAAATCTACTTTAAAGAATTTTCATAAGTTTTTCATGAAAAAAAATCTTTACAATAAAATTTTCATTTGACCCTTTACGACAGTGTTTGATGAGCTGACTGACACCTTAGTATTTCAGAGCCGATGCATCTATCAAAGCCTGTAGCCGATTTTCCCTGAATTTGTTTTGGTTAGGAAGTTCCTCAGCTGTCTGCAGATAGAATAGAATAGAATAGAATAGAATAGAATAGAATAGAATAGAATAGAATAGAATAGAATAGAATAGAATAGAACAGAACAGAACAGAATAGAATAGAATAGAATAGAATAGAATAGAATAAAATAGAATAGAATAGAATAGAATAGAGGAGAATAGAATAGAATAGAATAAAATAGAATAGAATAGAATAGAACAGAACAGAACAGAACAGAACAGAACAGAATATAATATAATATAATATAATATAATATAATATAATATAATATAATAGAATAGAATAGAATAGAATAGAATAGAATAGAATAGAATAGAATAGNAATAGAATAGAATAGAATAGAATAGAATAGAATAGAATAGAATAGAATAGAATAGAATAGAATAGAATAGAAGATCCCTTTTTTGCCCCACAATGGGGGAATTCTGGTGTTACAACAGCAATAACATTATAGAAAAAATCGTCACACAAATGTGTGAAACAGATGTGGAAATCAAGAGCATTCACGCAAAATAGGTTCAATCTAGCAGACAATTGAAGCATTATATATAAGATGCATTTTGCAGATCCTCGGGAGCTATTGGCATCCAGCTCAACCCAGACACCAATGGCAACTCCATGTAAGACCCCGGGCCGGGGTCTTTGCATGTTCTCCCTGAGCATGTGTGGGTTTTATCAGGGTACTCCAGTTTCCTCACACAGTCCAAAAACATAACTGTTAAGGTAATAGGCTTCTCTAAAGTCTCCTTAGGTGTGAGTGTGTGCGTGAATGGCTGTTTGTCCTGTTTGTCTCTGTATTGCCCTGCGATGGACTGGCAACCTGTCCAGGGTGTACCCCACCTCTCGCCTGTAGACAGCTGGAGATAGGCACCAGCACCTCTCACAACCCCACTTGGGATTAAGCGTGTCTGAAAACTGATGGATGAAGTTAGAGTGTGCACTAAAAGAACGAGCAGAAGAGCGCTGCCGTTCTGCGTTTTGGCCACAGGTGGCAGTATCATTAAAAAAGATTTAAGATTCAGTGAATTGGTTATTATATTTATAAAACCTACAAAACATCTAAATTGTGCTGGCCGGGCAGAACAAATACAGGGTATTGAGATGACTTAATGATTCCACATTTCCCATCTCTGTTGGGTTACCACCATCAGTGTGTGTGTGAATGCCTGAATGCTGTGTGAAGTACATGCCATTTAGAATAGATAGAAATGAATGACAATGGTTTTCCTGTAGCTATTTTGCTTATTAGCGAAAGAGCTGTATAATTTCTGATCTGAAGTGTTTTTATCTTGCTATAGGAGTGTCCATCCACTCATGATCTGCTGAACTCACTGCGCCAAGTAGAGAAGATGTTAGCCGTACATGAGACATCATACCAGCAAGGTGTACGTTCCCTGAGGAAGAAGATTAGTGCGCTGCACAACAGCACCATGGCCATCTTTAAAATGGGTAAAAATGGTGAGGGGAGATGCTTCCTGCTGCAGAGGAGCAAGGGACCATTGGCATTATTTGTTGATTTCTTTAACACAAATCACCTAGGCGATGTAAAAAAAAAAAATTTTTCCTCCACCAGTTTGTACATTTTTATTATGATTCAAGACTGATCAGGCTATTCCAGAGTAGGGAGGTTGAACCTTTTTTGGTTATTTAATTTGGCTCTAACAAATAATCAGTGCAATCAAATGAAACTGTGTCGCTATGAAAAAAAACTTTTTTTTTTTTGTCTTTTCTAATATGTATTTTCTCAAGTACATTGCAAAAACAATCTAGAAATAAGTCACAACTTCCTAAATTAAGTGTATTTAACCTTAATTTGAATAGGTAAAGGAAATAGTTTGCCAATGGAATTAGTATTTTTACTCTTAAAATAAGATAATTAGATAAAATGCATTTGAAATAAGACAATGCAATTGTTTCTTATCTTAAATAAAAATTGTCTTGTTCCGTTGGCAAAGTGTCTCTTTTACCTCCACAATCCAAGAACAAATACACTTATTTTGAGAAAAAAATTATTTATCAAGATTTTGATTTTTTACAGAGTACAACTTCTGATTTTTTTTTTTGTATAGCTTTCAGCTTTTTCACATTTCACAAATAAGGGAATATTTCCTCATCAACGTGCAGCCTCTTACCAAGCAGTTAAACTACCCTCTGAACTAAATCATCTTCTGCATTATCTATATTTCTTATCCTGGTCTGAAATACAGTCACCTTCTTTCTGTGTGTGTTTTTTTATTTTATTTTTTATGGATTTGATTTGGATAACCACTCTTTTTTTTTGACAAACCCACTTTCAATGGTTTACATAAGACACATTGACAGCAGGCAGGCACCCTTTAACATTTGTGGCTTTGGCATTTTTTGCGCCTTGCTGTTCACAAGGAGCACCTATTCAAAAGATGTATGAATAAGAAGTCTTTGTGAATAATAGAGTGATGCTACATAGCAGCAATTTCAATTGATCTATCAATGGTATAAAAAAAAGTTAACCTTGGCAGCAGGTTTATATGGAGAAAATAGAACATATACATTGTTGTCCAAGCTTATGTAAACCAATTTCAACCTGTTTGTTTTAAGCATCTTGTCCTAAGCCTGACCCCCCATCAAACGGCCGTAGGCTGGGCAGAGTGTTCGGTGTGGGACATGAGGTCCACTTCCTATGCAGACCCGGTTATGAGCTGATAGGCCCCCGAACTCGAGTGTGTCTAGAGACTCTGAAGTGGAGTGGCCAACAGCCTATGTGCAGAGGTAAGTCACACACACAAGATGAAAGGAAAACTTATAGACTGGATCAGTTTTGTGTTAGTTTTCTTCCATTTATCTCTTCTAGAACTCAACAGAACCACCAACTCCCTGGCTTCCTTCTCTTCAGCCGTGTCCTCCTTTGCTACCTCTGCTGCCTTATCTGCCTCCTCTTCGACATCCTCCCCTTTTCTGGCCTCCTCCCCAACATCCTCCTCTCCCTCTTCCTCTATAAGACCTTCTAATTGCACACATTTCCTGGGCTCAACTCACTGTACCTGTGATGTTGGTTTCACCATATCAGGCCGCGACAATAACATCTGCACAGGTAGATTTTCTCCATGAAAATCCCTCAAATGGAATCAATCTCATACTCTGATGAATGTCCTTATACAGGCTGCTATCCATCTTTGTGTTTCAGATATCGATGAGTGTCATCTCTTTCCCCTCGCACAACCTGGTCGTCTCTGCATTCATCAGTGCATAAACACACCTGGAAGTTTTCACTGTGTTTGCCCTAGCGGCTACAGCTTGGCCAGAGATGGGCGCAGCTGCACAGGTAAGACTTCATAGACATAAAATATGCTGGCAGAACAATCATATATTTGTCTTTGTGGTACACGATCTTGCATGTTGGAAGCTAAACCCAATGTCAAACGTTAAGGGGTTATTGAAGGTGGGATCACCTAAGGGGAATTCGGCCCTTGATTAGGAGTATACAAAAAAAAAGTTCATAACAAACCATTGGACTTTGTTTTAGAAAACATGCTAAGCCATAACAAGGCTTTTGCTGGGCTACTCTATAAAGCCTGGAACTCACCGCTACTCCAGACAATCTGGATTGAGAAAGCTTTCTGGATGGGAAGTAAAATGTCTTTAAACTTGGAAAACAAAGTCCAGTGGTTTCTTTTCGAGCTTTTTTTGGAATGACTATGACCTAGATCACTTAGAATCTTCACCAGCTTATTAGGGGTATAAATTGCAACTCCTTGAGAATTACTATACTGCAACTTATAGAAGCTATCTAACACACAGCAGTCAAAACATCTGCATGTTGTTCAGCTCTGCAAAGGCTCAGTCAGTGGCCACTACTCGATTCTGGTGTGTCAGAGAACAGATGCATCAAAAAGTTGAAAAATAGCGGCCCTCAAGGACTGGAGTTGGGTCTGAAACAAATAGAACGTTGGGACTAAGTGTCCTGCCTGGGAATCAGTGATTTTATGACTGAAAAACATGGCTGTCTGTCTCTTCTCTGGGCTCTCACTTTCAGATATTGATGAATGTGAAAACCATTCACACAACTGTACAGCTGACCAACTGTGCGTTAACACCTTTGGGGGTTTCCAGTGCGTGACAGTGGAATGTCCAAAGACGAAAAATGCCAGTTACGTCAAGACGTCTCCAATGTAAGAGCCTACTTACATACCATACCACTTACAGTCATCTACTTTCCCTTAAACTACTTTATATGTGTTTACTTTATGTTATTTCCACTGAACAAGACAGGCTCCAACATGTATGTTTTAGCTTTAGTGCTAAGTCACAGTCATAGAAAAAATATTTGATCGCTATTGTTTTCTATTTCCTTGTTTTTATTGTATTCTTTGGGGTATTATACATTTTGAACAAAAAACAATGTTGGACTAATACGGATAATAATTCCATGACTGTAATAATTAAAGTTTGGTGGAGTAATTGAGAGTAAAATAATTTCCCAATAAGAATAACACAGTACTTGTGTAATCATAACAGCTGACTCAATTTCCCCAATATCATACAATAGGACAAACAAATATCTTGAAGTTATGTGAAAAGTTGAGTCAAATGGATAAAATAAAGAATGAGTTAATATAAATAAGGTAAGATGTATCCAACTGAGATATGCCTAGTAAAACCACAGAACTTTTCTCAAGTTGGAGAACAATTTTACGGCATGGTAAAACTACTCATAGGAATGTTTTTTAATAATATATTTAAATAGTCAAAAGGGGAGCAACTTTAAGCCAACATTAAGCCTTTTTCTGTTTATGAATTTTCTATACCCACATAATTTGATAGTATATATTATACACCATTATGTGCAAGACAAGGCTTGACTTCTAATGAGAAGTTAACAACATGCCTTTAGATAAAAAAATATCTGAAGGAAAACAAAGAGACAACCATCAGCAGAAAAAGGAATTCAAATGAGGGATTAGAAATAGACAAAGAAAACCTCAAGCCTCTTAACTCAGAAGACAGTCATTTTGAAAACAATGAGCCCAATCTGCATGTCCGCCACTTCCCCTCTACACCCTTCATTTTGCTACTCTCCAACCCATACTAGACATAGACTGAGGTTTGGCCAAACATGTACTGCAGAAAGGATGTTTACACTTTCAAAGTTTGATTTATTTCTACAGTTTAATCACAACACAAGCACATTTTACCACATCTTACCCTCTGGAAGGACAAAGGAGCTGTTATTATAATTCCTACTTTCATCTCTTTCTTTAAAATTCCCTAGGTAGTTTCAGATGTGGAAAAAGCATGCATGCAATAGTCAACTATATGAATCAATAAAAATTTTAATTAAACATTAACATTTTTAATCCATTAAAGGCAGGAGAAATAAAAAGATTACCAGTGCTGGGGTCGTTTATACTTTCATTGTAAGCAGCGGAAAAAAGAAACTTGTTCTGGTATATTCAGATGATATAGAACATATTGGCTCCCGCATCAAGATACAAGAGAGCTCAAGCCTAATGTGGATCAGCAAGACTTTCTGTAAGGTTGTAATTTGTCCATCTTTGTTTCCTAAAAAAATGTGTGTAAGATTACCAACCTTAATCTGGTCAATGGGCCGCAGAATGATCAAACATTCTACAGTGTAGAATGGTCGATCATTGTAATCCAACGTCTGGCTCTACCAGTTTCAGCACTCATATTTGTACTTTATCTTTTGAAAGTGATTTTTTTTTTTAAGATAAAATAATCACTTTTAAAAGTAATTACTTTGAAAACATTAACTTTTTATAAAGTGAATACTTATATATTTAACATATTTTCTTGTTGAGGTACAAAAAAAACGCACCCAACGCCCACAGAGTCATCCGAGTATTTCTGCAAAGGGCACAATTCTGTCTTGTAGTGAAATTTCAGGTGTACAGAGTAAAAATGGATGGTGTGAGTACTGCAGCCTGTGTTGCTCCTTTTTATTGACTACCTGATTAGCAACTGACCCTTCAGTCTCTCAAACTGGGATGTGTATGTAAGGTAGTCTTGGATGATGTTTCCACCCGAGTCTCTTTCCGTTTTTGACAAAATCAGACTGAATTGCTGCTGCCATCACAACCCTTGTTTATAGATGTTGGATATCGCCTTGTTTTTCAGTGTAGTCCTGTTTCTCTGACTGTGACTGGCTGGATGTGCTCTCTTCATCCTCTGACATGGGAGTTGGCTTGGAGCTTGTCTGCCTGGCTGTGTGTTTCCTGGACGGGGCCGCCTTTTACAGCTGCTTTTTGTATCTCTGCTTCTGTCTCCTTGAACCCCATTTAGCCTTAGCAGATGGACGC
>NW_015150887.1:303939-315724 GCF_000732505.1 Cyprinodon variegatus
GTCAATGAGTCCATGCAATCAACTTGTTTTCCTTAGATAGAAAACTTTTAATCAATTTGATTGTATGGTCTGGTGAACTGTAAAGTGCCCTGAGATGACATGTGTTGTGGATTGGTGCTATATAAATAAACTGAATTAAATTTAATTGTGTTAGATGCACTGGAAAAATCAAGAACACGATCCACAGTGCAATCTCCCTTGTCCAATAGACATTGAGTTTGTGTGAATTAGGTGTGTGACGGCATCATCAAATCAAACTCCAATGTGCAAAGTGGAGGGGTCCTGAAAAATACTTGCATGCTGGCTAAGTGGACCAACAAGATTTTGCCCAGGCAGTATGTAAACGTTCAGCACTTAGAAGCTTCACCTTGTGATAATGCAACTGCTTGCAAAGAATATTTCTGTTGGATTGAATTTGACTGTTCTAATGCTAAACCTGTCTGTTTGCATACTCTTTCAATCTTTTGAGATTCGTTTTATTTTGCTTGCACAAAAAACTCCAGTTAATTTCAGTTAAGAAATACTAATGTGGGCAGAAAGAAGACTAATGATGTGATGATGTTTTTTTTCAGGCGCTGTGAGAGGAACCCGTGTATGTTCGGGGACCGAGCGTGCAACCAAGCTCCAAACTCCATCTCCTTTCACTTTCTCGCTGTGGTTTCAAACATGTCTGCCCCTCGCGTCCTCTTCAGGGTGTCTGCAGCCCGTGTGCTAGGAGATACTCTGCGATTTGGCCTAGGTGGTGGCCATGGCCAAGGTCACTTCAGCGTGCAGCGCTCTGGTCGGCAGACCGGGACCCTTCTCCTGGTAACACCTATCAAAGGCCCGGCCACTTTGGAGGCAGAGGTAGAAATGAGTGAGCTGGAGCGCAACACCCTGCTAGGCCGCTATCTTACCAAGGTCACCCTGTTCGTGTCCCCTTACATGTTCTAGTGGGAAAAGCAAGTGAGAAGTGTCCACAGAACCAGGGTTAAGCAAACTGTTTGATGCCACAGTATCCAAGTGTGATTTAGTGTGATATTAAGACCTGAATTATCAAAGACATTATATTATATTCATTTTTTACATTTTAACATTTACCTTTCCAAACAATGGAAAACTAAAGTACTGTGGAGTCCCCTGACTTGAAAAAGTTCTATTTACGTACAGGCATGTTTCCCAAACGAGGATATGCTACCCTTAGTGGTCTGTGGGGGTATTGCAATGGGTACATGAAAGTATTTTATTAGTTAGTAAAATAAAATAGGGCTAGGATCTGTTCTGCTTTGGTAGAACCCAATTGAAAAATTAAACAAGAAAAGGATGTTTTTCTTTGAGTTAACCTTCAGCTGTGACACTCATCAAAACCAAGCAGAGGAACATCCTGGATGTGGAGAACAGCCTGGTATCTGCCATTTTTCACACTGAGCTATTGCAGTTCATCAAACAAGCTCAGGTGCCTTTATGAAACAAATAAAAATTAATGAAGTCAGTCTGACTATACGTTTTGTTCTGTATTTTGTTCCCAATTCAAGTTTAATATGATTTTAGGGGATTTACTGAGAGGAGCTACAGTTTTATAAATACAGGTTTATATTTGATACTTTTTTGTATTTATTTTGATTCTTCACTAATTTCCTGGCAACATATTTATGGTGCTTTTTATTTGGAATGAATACAATGATAAGTATTAAATGCTCAAATTAAAAGATTAAGTAAAATAGTCTTTATTTCAGTTTTTGTGCGTTCCACTTTTAGACAATCATCAATACTTGACTTTGACTGACAAAGAAACTGTGTTCTTCATTTGTTTCATCAGAATCACGTCACCAGTGATAAACCAAAGAAGTCATATTGTTATGATTTCTACACATATTCTAATTGATAGGCCAGTGGTCTTAAATTTAAGACCCATTGAGGACTGGAATCCTGCCACCTTTAGAAGTGTCCTTTGCCCTACACACCTGAATCAAATGGCTAGGCTAAATTATCTCACTACCAGAAGTCATGCTATGCTGGAGGGCTCTGCCTTATTATGAAGAAATATATTAAAGTGGAGACCCATCCAAACGCTTTTTGACACTCGAGAGAACCTCAGTTTGAGACCACGGCTGTTTACAGTACATCAGATTGATTAGTTTGTGCAGATGTCATACTGATTTTATTTTTTACATCTTTTTTATGGACTGGATATATTGCACATATTCCATGGGCTGCTCTTCAGAGTAAAATGGAGCTATAAGAGTCTCAATTTCAACAAAGTCACATGTGATCCTCATGTGCACAGGACAACATCCAGACATGCACATAATAGGTACGTTCGAGTTAAAAAGCGCCTTGCCTGGAATGTGGACGAGAGTTTACTGCTATGTTGATGGGTGAGGTTAAAAGTTTATTGTGAAGACAGACAGAGCTGTCTGCAACTAAACAGCATCGTGTTCATGTTATTGATGAAAACTAACATAATAAAAGACCTAAAATAAACTTTCCTTTGGAGTAACATGTACTGAATTGATGAAGAGTCTTACAGTTAGTTCTGTTATGTCCATTAATATTAACTTGTATTGATTGACTGATTTTATTCAATTTCAGACTTAAGATCCACAAAAAAACACACCATTTACAACCACAATACATTGTAGAACAGAAAAGAAATTTAAAAAGATAAAATTATACCGTATATCATATAATTTATCCAATTAATAATTGTTATAAGCGTGCCCCCGGTCAGAAATTAACCTGTTAATAAGGCTTCATGTTACAACACAAAAGAATTAAACAATCAGCCAAGCATAGCCTAATACTGCATATATATTTATTTTGAGTATTATTTTGCATCTTATTTATATAACATCTATATACTTATAACAAATAGCCTCCATCTAAAAATTCTGTCAGCCAATTAAGAACAAATAATTTGAATAAATATGCCACAGATTAATAGTTCAAGCTTGTATTTATTTATATTTTGAAAAAAATAAAGGGGTGAGGAGGACATGTAGGGGCTTATTTATTTACAATACTTAGATCCAATTACCTGTCCGTTCCCTGGTGACAGGAGAGGTTTTTCCCATCTTGCATTGCAGCAAACACAGTTGCTTTAGATCATCTATGGCGGCTGCCTCAAATGGCTGGTCTCTTTCTGATCTCTAGAGGTTTCAGTCGCTCATGAGCTCTAGACATCAGATGGGAGCAAGTTGGACAGAAATCTAACTGACGTGCACCTCGCTCAGTCCAACACCGATCCGATCTGCGTGGGTCGACCTAATCTTGAACGCACCTGATGATTAAATTCAGCACATAAAATGTATATATTCACAAAACAAGATTCACATAACTATTTGTGATTCATAAACAGTTTTATCTTAAGTCTCAAACTGTCATTTGTCTTTGAACTTTACTGGATGTGTGCATGGATTGTTGACACTCACCTGATGTGACTCCATACACAAATGCTTTTTTTAACAAGATATGATTTGCTACTAATTAGATAAATAATTAGCTCTTTAGCTTGAGCCAATCACAAGAGCATACACCAGGTGGTCATTGATTTTCTTATAGGGTAGGATGTCACAACAACAGAAAGGGGCAGAGACTGACCACATTGCAGACTCATACCATATTTGGAAATGGCACCTTTGTGCTCCACAAATGAGAGGGGGCACTATTTCCCATTCCAGCTGACTGTTGTGCCTTTACCACAACATTGCAGGAAGTAACCACTCAGAGTCTGGAATAGATTGCACTTGTGTTTACTTTTTTGTATCCCTCTCTTTAACATAGACATGCATATACAATTTGCAGGCATAACATGACAAAACAGAGGGAGCAATCTGCAGAAAAACATAGTACCATTCAGACACTACACCCTCCCTCTTCAGATGTATGCTACACATAATAGTCCATAAAACTCATTGTTACTACAAAACAAAACAACAACAAAAAATTCAGAAGTCCAGTCTTTTTGGTGGTGCCCTGATTCTATCAGGAATCTATCAACAAATGCAGCCTGAGCAGTCCACCCCCCTAGGCCAACTATAAAATGCCAGCCACCCGAGCCTAAGCGCCAGGCATTCCCCAGTGTGTCCTCTCACTCTACTGCAGGCGCAGGCAGCAGTTCAAAGACAACTGGTAGTTCAAAAATCAAGTTATAATTGTCTATGCATCACAATTTTTTTCATGAATCTTGTCTTGTGAAAATGTAAATTTCATATACTTGTTAAAATTATTATGTGCATATGTGGATCTAGTGTGGATGTGTGGATCTGGTGTGAATGTGTGGATCTAGTGTGAATGTGTGGATCTAGTGTGCAGGTCTGGGTCTGGTGTGCATATGTGGATCGGTTGTGCATCTGTGGATCTGGTGTTCATGTGTGGATTTAGTGTGGATCTAGTGTGCATGTGTGGATCTACTATGCATGTGTGGATCTGGTGTGAATGTGTGGATCTGGTGTGCATTTGTGGATCTGGTGTGAATGTGTGGATCTAGTGTGCATCACTGTATCTGTGTGCATGTATGTATCTGGTGTGCATGTGTGGATCTGGTGTGAATGTGTGGATCTAGTGTGCATTTTTGGATCTGGTGTGCATATGTGGATCTGTTGTGCATGTGTGTATCTAGTGTGCATGTATGTATCTGGCGTGCATGTGTGGATCTGGTGTGCATGTGTGGATCTAGTGTGCATGTGTGTAACTGGTGTGCATGTGTGGATCTAGTGTGCATGTGTGTATCTGGTGTGCATGTGTGGATCTGGTGTGCATATGTGGATCTGTTGTGCATGTGTGTATCTGGTGTGCATGTCTGGGTCTGGTGTGCATGTGTGTATCTGGTGTGCATATGTGGATCTGTTGTGCATGTGTGTATCTGGTGTGCATGTGTGTATATCTGGTGTGCATGTGTGGATCTAGTGTTTATTTGTGGATCTAGTGTGCATGTGTGGATCTGGTGTGCACGTGTGTATATGGTGTGCATGTGTGGATCTAGTGTGCATGGCTGGATCTCTTGTGCATGTGTGTATCTGGTGTGCATGTGTGTATATCTGGTGTGCATGTATGGATCTAGTGTGAATGTCTGGGTCTGGTGTACATGTGTGGATCTGGTATGCATGTGTATATCTGGTGTGCATGTGTGGATCTAATGTGCATGTGTGGATCACATATGTGAATTTCTTGATATTGAAATTCTTCTAGTTCCTCAGTGTAATCCATTCCTTCATAAATGTTTGTAGAGGCAGTCCAGGTGCTTGTTTTTATACATTTGTTGTCACTGATGTGATTGGTTGTGTGAGCGAATAATTATGGCAATATTGTATAACATTCACATCTGAATAGCCTTGGAATGTTATTATTGACTTAACTTCTTATTGCTTATTTTTAATGTAGCTGTTTATGTATGTAATCAGTTTAAAATGTATTATCCGTTTGGTAAATGTTGGGCCAGGCCGTGATCTAGAATAATTTTTTTCAATACAGATAATACTAGATTCTAATAATGTTTGTAACTATTCTTAAACAATGTGTTTAGTTTAATCAAAGGAGTTGCTGAAATAATACTAATAGTACCAATTAGTACTGCTGAAATTACTATTAATCAACTTTAAAAAAATAATTTATTGAACATATTTGTATTAATAGATATAAATAAATCTATACATTTAGCTTTGAGATTGTTTCAGTGACTGGATCTAGTGAAGTGAAAGTCTCAGATTCTGATTAGAATATATATTATGAAGTCTGGCAGTATCATCGTTTTATTGAAGGGTAATTAACTAAAACATCTTCACTAAGACACTGTTTCAATACCCTGCATCCAGAGAAAGCCTGCATAGTTCAGTCTGCTGACCTTCTCTGTATATAAAAAATCCTGCAGTGGAGGAGGTCATGACTCATAGATTATATCAATCAATAGTCATTAATGCACACACATTGAAGTCTTATGCTAAAACATGTTTTATGAGCTTTATGACCTGGAGTATCTATTCTGTTCATGTATGCATGTTTTACTCTGCTTCCATTCTTTTGAAGACACAATAAATATTTTATAATCATGTATTCTGTTCCTTTCAATTCCAAATTTAATTGCTAATTTTGAGTTTTGTACGAACCAACTTTTTACATTTTGAGAAGCTCTTGATGGTGTAAGACTTGAAATGATGAGATGTACCTTTGTGCTGTAAAAACTGAAATGTCTGGTCTGTTGGCGTGAAGAATTTTACACTGATCTGTCAGGTAGCCAGAGACTTTCACTGAGAGAAAGTTATGAAAACAGACCCAAAAATTTACTCATAGTGTCTGTATACCCACTTATAACACACAGGATCATGGTAAGACCAAACAATACCCACGATATGGGTCATCTAAGGTCAGTTGTAGTAAATATAAGCAAATATGGAGACTTTCATATTTTATCATGTTACTTACATTATACTGTTTATTAATAAGCAAACCAAAATGGTATATAACTGGGAGCAGATCATTCTGGGGCTGGGTCTCAAAGGTTTATCTATTCCATCCAAGAGAGAAAGTTCTGTTCAGTTCAGTAGATCCATGGTTATATGTAGTTTGATTGATAAACATTGATGCAACTGGTAGCTCTTTATGATTCCTTTCCTTTTTCAGGAAGAAACCAACTTCTGACATCTTTGTGTCATAATGTTTATTTAACTGTAAAGAAAAAGCTTACTTCAAACCCGTAGTTTAACATTAAGATTTGAGAATAATTCAATTATACAGTAAAACAATGTACACCTAAAAAGTGTAACCCTAATATAATAATAAAAAGTTAACAGAACTCTCCAACCTTTTCAGGCAGATGAGGACGAAATGCGATCATTTGATTCAGCAATGCTGAAGCAGATGCATCTCTCAACGGGAGCTTGGTTCAAGGTGTTCAAAGTTACACACTAATATTAAATACTGAAATGCAGCTAGTTATTTACCACCCTAAATCTAAAGCAATATAAATTTAAAGGATATCCACTGCTACTGAAGCTCCTATTTCCCATTTTTGCTGTTTTATTTTCTTTTTTCAAGCACTCATTCCTGTCTCTGTATCTCTTTCTACCCTTAGTTCTTATGCCCTCTTTCTTTCTTACCTCTGTGTCTGTTTTATACAATTTTACTCCCTAAATAATTTTCAATAAAGTTTGATATGCAAGCATCAAGAAGAACATTATGGCAAGCTATCATCTAGTCCTGGAACATCTATTCCCACAGCTATATTTGGAAACGAGGCACCAAAAAAGTAAAGGAAAAAAAAACACTCTTGCCAAATGATATCATCTAGTACATTATTATAACAGCTAGTACAAACTTCATACTGCCGTGTCACATGACCAAAATAATTTGATTGGCTAAAAGCTGCTTGACTATCTCGACTGATTTGTTTTGTCATCAAAATGTAAACACATTTTATCATCCGAGTTTTTGCATCTGAATTTAACCTGGTGAATTTTTAAAGCCAAATTAGTGCGTTTATTTTTTTTAGATGCATTTCTGCTGTCGAATATTTGCAGCTGATTTTTCTAATATGTGAATTTCTGCAGTGGAATTCTTAGAGGCACATTTTTACTGGTGAAGTAAAAAAAATGTATACATAATTGCACAGGTTAAAAATTCAGTGTTATCAATTTAATGTCTAATAAATGTCTGATTCTAAAGATAATGTTTTACTTCCATAGAGATGCATCTAAAAGTTGCAGGATTGCAGTCCTAGATGTATAAAGCTTGAGACCCCCGCCTAACCGCTTGATGCATGCCAGTAGTTTGACCCTTCTGAAACAGACTAATATCTTTTCCATGACCTTTGGTTTTATATGTTGACATGCTTGTTTAAGAAAAGCAAGGAAAATATTGCACCATTTGTGGTTAAATACCCTTTTACCAGTTGAAATGTATTCGCCCAATTATCAAGTAGGAGGCTCATACTTTTTTGCTAAATAAATTTGGGTTGCATTTTTTTTTTTTTTTGTCAGGAAAGTGTATTTGTAAGAATTTTAAAGCAATCTCAAATCTAATTATTCAAAGCAAAAACTTCGTGTTCTTCTCTACTGGATCCGATGTTTAACTTTCTCACATGCAGAACACTTTATAGTTCATATGGATATTTGGGGAATTAGTACATGTGTGCAATACAAAGAAATACACTTGCATGTATACTCACCACCTGCCTGCCTAATGTCCTCACATCACTCCTTTAAAACTTAAGTTACGTTAAAGACGCAGCTTTGACTGCGAAGGTGGTTCTGAGACAGAAATGGACAGCAGAGTAGAAACCTTGCACACTTTATTATGAATAAGAAACTGTCCATAGTTTTCTTTATAGAGCAAAAAAAAAAAAAGGGAAAAAAAAAAACAGTGAAAACCAATCAGGAGTTCTGTGTGTACAACATATTCCATCATAAACCTAAAAAAAGAACAACGTTCCATCAACACTCTGGATGATATAAGAGAGAGGACCCAGCTGCCCAGAGTCTAAACTGAAGGTAACAATTAACATATGGGGACACGGTCCATCTCTGTTCAACCCTGTCATTTTTTTAGGAGCTGCAAGAACGTTCAGCTCCCTTGGTCTCTGAGCTGGATGGTGATTAGGCACAACTTTGAAAAAAAAATTAAAGCAAAACAAAAAAACACAAAAAAAGATTGAAAAAGGCATTTCAATGGAGAAGGTTTGGATCTGCAGACAGCAAGAATAGCACTTATCAACTTTAAGCTTTAAGAAGGAGCTTTAAAAAATGGAAAGGTGAAAAAAGAAGCAGCATGACCACTGCAAAACCAATACAGCACTTCATTCACTACAGATGTAGTCACTCAGCTGCTCTGTTCACACTCTCATAGACAGACATACACACCTTATCCAGAAAGACCAGAGAGCTTAAGGAAACACCCAAGTTGAAATCAGCACACCAACCATGTTAATCTACGGAATGGCATCAAAGTGCAGCAAGATTAAAATAAAACATCTATAGATCATTTTACTGATAGTCAGGATAAACTAGACAGAAAAAGCCACCTTGACTTAAACCTGTGTAGTGTATGGATTTCTCAAAATTAGTTATATTAATGGAAATCTAGATTAGCTGTTTTCAACATGTGGATGTTAAGTTGTGAGTGATTCAAGTTAATGCTTTAAATCAAAAATACGTTTGATACAGATACTTTTGCTGCCACAGAGCCAAACCCACCACTTCCTGCACACAAACTGAATTTTAATGCCAAAATTCAGTGACTGTTCAAAATCTACCAAAATATGCCAAGCTACTGGATGATGATGATGATGACTGCAGGAATTCAGACCTCTGTCTCTTCTTTCCTGCTAAAGGTCATGCTAGAAAAAAAAAGGCACGCAGAGAGAACATTCAAATCAAAGAAAAAAAAAAACAGAGTAAACAATAAATAAAGCTATAAAAACATTTATAGTCACTGATATTAGAAAAACAAGAAGAAAAACTGTGCAATGATTCCAGTAACATCTTTACACAAACTGTTTACATCTTTAAAATAATCTGATCTGTCTTTAGTTCTTTGACTTTTTTTTTTGTCTAAAATGCTCTCAACCTGTCTGGACGGATCCCCCATTCTACCAACTGGCACCAAACCAGTTACAGTAAAAATGAGAAATACAGCCTCTTTTGCTCTCACATGGGAAGTTGCGCTGCTATGTGAAGGAATGCGATAGGTACCTGGGACCAGCAAGTACAGCTGGCAGCCACAGAGGAGGACACGGGTGACCAGGGTGGACCGAAAGGTCTTCACTCCTCTTTTAATCAAATGTTGCTCAGTTAAGAGGTGGCTGGTTGGTTGGCCTCACCTGCCCTGCAGTCCCATGGCTTAAAAAAAAAGTACAATAACCCCCGGCCCCCCCAAAACTAGTTAAAGATACAACTGAAAAGAATATTGGGGCAGAAAGACAGCACACACTCATGCCAAAGAACACAGCTTCATTATCAAAATATTAAAGTCATTAACCCACTTTATAGGTCGGTCTTATCCCATCCCACTTTCTACACATTTACACTTTGGAAAGTTTTATTCTCCACCTCTCTGCTGGTTGTGAGAGGTTATCCCTCAAATCTTCAGACATATCCACCTCCTCCCCAAAAATCAGCAGGAGATGAGACAAATACTGCATGTACACCAGACGGGCGGATAGAATTCATACGGAGGCAACACTCATCCAACCAAAAATCTGAAGAATAAACTGAAAGGAAAGCGCCGTCTCTTAAGGCTTGGAAAGTCATAGCCACGTTTCTGTGAGGGTTAGAGCGTAATGTCATTTCCCAGCAGCAGTTAAGAGCAAAAAGCAGAAACAAAAAAACGATGAAGACAAATCAGGTTGGATGTTGCAGGCGTTCAGTGTCTCTTCTATGGGGAAAATGGGAGTTCAGTGAGAGCATCAGGAACTCCTCAGAGGCGGCCAGTTCTCCTGTGGACACTTCCTGATCACCAGGCGGGGTCTACCTCTTCTTCAGCTCCTGAGTGACTCGTTTAGTGAATCGGCCAGAAACCATCCCGATTAGGAAAAGCAGGGTCACACCTGCAGCCATCACAGTCAGGATATAGTTCTTGGATGGTGAGGACAACACTTGCTTGGCCAGGTCTGACAGGCCCTCAGCAGGAGGCATCTGGAGGAGAATCAGAGAGAGGACGGGTTTAGTAAAGGGCTTTTGATGTCAAAATGGCACTGTGGGTCAAACTCGCTGTTTTTTTGTTTTGTTTTTTACAGGCCTTAGCTGTGGTTTACATGCATGGTGCAGTGAGAGAAAGAAAGTCAAGTTGATTGAAAAACGTGAGCTTGATAAGCTGTGCTAAAGAAAAGCCAGACTTTGTTCCAAAGGTTTAGTAAGACTGATGGAACTAATCCATGTGAGCATGACTGGACAAAGAGTTTAAATTACCTTTCAATAAGATAAAGCACTTGTCTTAACAACAGAATACGTTTTAATACCAGCATATTATTAAGATGCAATTACCTTTTAGTAAATGCAATAAGAGGGCAGGTTTTTGGTGCTGTACAAAGATTATGGTGCAATTGATTCAGTTTTGCCTATTAAAATGAGCAGACTGCGTGTTCTGCTGACAAGAACAAAAAATGTTCACAGCCATCAGGGATGGGAATCGAAAACTGGTTCCTGTTCAGAACCGGTTCAGTGTGTTCCAATTCCATGGCATCAATTGGCAGCTCGCTTAACGACTCTCTTAACGGTTCCAGGCAGCCCAGCGCTGGACAGCACGACTCACGCCACGTTTTCTACGCAAGTTAAGTCTGTTTTTTTTTTACGCAAGTTACGCAGACGGCATTCAGTAAGCAAGTACGACGTGACCAGGCGTAAGTCTAGAAAAGCAAAACAAAAAAAAGGCGTCCCATCAGATAAACTGATCAAAAGTTTGGATGTAAAGTGGTAATTACATCCATGGGAGGAAATACATCCAACATGCAGAAACAGCTGCCCACACAACATGGCATACATTTTTACGAATGCCGTGTTTTTGATGCCTTCCGGACAGAAGCTAAAGTTACGACCAGCATGGAAGCCAGCTCTGGTGGTAAGTAGCTAGTTTTATATCATTGGCTGTGCTTAACATGGTTCCTAGTAAATGATATGCCATTTCTGGAAATAAATGAATGTCCTGCCTCTCTTTGGGGTTGTTAAACATGCTACGAAGTTGCTCCGCAGTTTAGGGAACAAGAGAAAGGTGACGCTCATTTATTTAAATCAGGGGAGATGAGTTTATTTCCTGAAATTGTACAGTAATGCTTCTTCATTAAACGGATGCCTTCTCCATTAGATTTAGATGACTGAGA
>NW_015150887.1:315817-319066 GCF_000732505.1 Cyprinodon variegatus
CTTTTATTCATATTTTTATCTATAGTTATTTCTGACGGTCCAAATATGTTTAAATGTGAACAGAATCTCACTCCATCTAGAAATTTATCAATCCATTATTTTTTTACTCACTGATTAACTGTATCAGTGAGTAATCTTTGTTTGTGTGTATCCTGCAACCTGTGGACTTTTTTGGTCAAATTGTATGCACAGAAGTAATCGTGAGTTTGCGATTTTATTTGGACTCGATATTTGTTTTTATTTTTGTGTGCATTTAAGCATAAACATACCTAATTGTACAAAAAAACAGGTTTACATCATTGTATCTACAAATCTAGTGTTGCATATACACTGAAAAATGAGTCTAATTCTCTCAATATCTTTAATCATATATATATAATATTCAGTAGAAGGAACGACATTGTTTCATCTAGACATGCATGTCCAGAGTGGCTCCTCAAGGACCACTGGTGTCCTGCAGGTTTTTAGAGGTTTCTTTGCTTGAACACAACTGATTCTGATTATAGCAGTTCAGCAAATTTTCTTAATCAGCTATCAATGAAAATCAGCTGTGCTGAAGCAGAAAAAAACTCAAAAAAACCTGCAGGACAGCGGCCCTCGAGGACCGACTTTGGACGTGCCTGATCTAGAACTATCCACTTTATGCATAAAAGCCACACCTGCGGAACAAACTTAAAATATGTAACAGTAAAACCCTGAGGTCTGTGCAAACAGCTGAGAGCTTGTTTGTCTTCACTTTCTAGTGTGAGGAGTTTAGCGTCATTTCTCCACTGGTTCCATAGCATGCAGAGCTGCAGTGGATGTTTGGGAGCATCTATCCAGTGGAGCCCTGAGGTCTGAGCAAAGAACTTTGTACTTGTTTGATGTCACTGCCTGGTGAAAAAAAGTACAAAGCTTCCACACTTGTACCAGGATCTCTCTGACGCCTTACTGGTTGTGTCTTTTTTTTGTTGTTATTTCTTATCGTTCAATGAAAAGGTGCAAACAGACAGAGAGCGGTTTCTGTGGTGAGGGTGGTGGATTCACATATTATCCCTATGCAAACTGTGGTGAATCCCAAGCGGTGAGGGTGTTCACCGCTCCTCCTTCACCTCGTGTTTAACTAGATAGAGCTGAGGTGTTGTATAACAGCAGCACCGCAAGGAGAGAGTGGAGTGGTGATCTTTGAAGTTGAAATGAGCTGAACAGCACAGCAACCATTAAGGGACTGGAATAAATAGACAGATAATGTAAACAAAGGTAAAAATAAGGAATGCTCTTAAGAGGTTTTAAGGTTGGTTAAAAAAAAAAGCCATTTTAGTTTATTCCTAGAACGACTGTTCTTCATCCTCACCTCCAGCACAGACTGCCCACAGTGTCACTGCCCACTGCACGGCATCAGTGCTTTTTCTGTGCAGGTAGATTTAGAAGGAAGCCCAGCTGAATCCGACTGTCATCCAGATGCTGTGTCTCTTTTCATAGCTTTTTGGCCTTATCCAAAAAATGATGGTCTCTCCAAGGCGATTTAAAAGATGTTCATAGAGAACAATTTAGCAGCGGTTTGTGATAAGTTTTACCTGTGCTTTTGTGAAATGCAGACAGGAAATAACATTGGGTTGCCAGGGGTAACGACAGGTCCAATGAAGGGTCTGAGAGGCAGGAGATTTACTAAATATTAAACAATCATTCCAGCCTTTAAATAAGGTAAACATTCCCACTGTTATATTCATTACCAGCACAGGAATGATGTGATGTCATGCAATAACTTTATATCAGGAGCGAGTGCAGCACTGATGTCTGCTGGGATTGTGGCGTCATGGGATCGTAATTAAAAATAATGCTATCTTAAAAAACAAATAAAGACAAACAATAGTTTTACCTGCAGAAATAAGGTAGCACAGGAAAAGTAGGCTAGATCATTTTGATCCAACTCTGAGCTTAATGGGGGGGATAGTTAAAATAGAATCTTTAATATCTCAGAAACAGCAGCACATGTGATCTTTTTCCTATTTATTTTTTCATTTTTACCATTTTGAATGCACAAACGTGCACTAATGATGCAATAACCCTTCAGTCTATTTGCTGAGTTTGTTCACATCAGTGGGATGTCAGCTTGACACAGCTGAAGCTCCTCCTATTTGATGATGAGGTCAAGGGTTTAAATACTGCATCTGAAGTGCAGGGCGGTGAACTCCCTGCAGGGCTCATGGAAATCACCACCTTCTGTCTGAACCCACCATAAGGGGTTTTTATAATTTTTTTCTTTTTAACTACGCTGTCAAACCAAAGGAGGATTACCAAATTTGTGGACAGTGAAGATTATCATTTTTAGAATGATATATACTGTACCTTGGCAGCAAAGCTCCACATCTCAATGCGATCCTGGAGTCTCTTCTTGCACTCTGGCTGCAGACGAACACGTTTGTCTTGCAGCGTCTCAATCAGACATGACATCTCTGAGAAAGAGACTTGTCTTAAAATCTCATGCAATTACTTTTTAGTAATTGAATTTATGATGATGCAAATGCTCCCCTAATATCTTCAGAATTTCTAGTAAGAGAGATGTCAAAGCCTTACGTCGTCCCCTGCCAGGTGGGATGGCAGCACAGTGGTGTTTGATATCCAGAGCGCAGGCTGTGTGAAGCACGGGATCAACAAAGATGTCCGCCTTGCTCTCCTTCAGCATGTTCAGTACCTCCTGCAAACAAGAGGGACGTTATTTTAAAAAAGCAGTTCAAAAACAATACTACAAAATGATACAGTGAAGTGTAACGTCGTGCATAACACTTATATAGACAGATACTATACGTTGTCAGTGTGGCAGTTTTTACCTTCTTACATGCTTCCTGCTTAATCCTCAAAAGATTGAGTTTAAGGCACTCCTCCACCTGCCCAGTTTGCTCCTGAGCTGCAGCCTCCTCTGGACACAGACTTGAAATCTAATCACACACAAAAACACTGATTAACAAAACCTGTATTTCAAAAACATGACCTCTCGTCTGTTCAGTCAGCAGATCTCACAGGACCGACGCTATTATCTTCCAACAGAAACACTAATAAAAAACAAGTTGACAAGAATGATCGCACCTTAACTTCAACTATTAATGCTTTACAGCTAGGTATTTGAGGGGGTGCATGAGGTTTAATTTTGAGCGTCTATAGCCCCATTTACACTCCACTCTGTAAACCGATCCGTACCGACCTTGGATCAGTTAACCGTGCTTGGTTCCTTACGACAGTTTACACATCACGCTAGTGCGGTTCCTCGCC
>NW_015150887.1:319076-323511 GCF_000732505.1 Cyprinodon variegatus
TAGCGGTGCCTGTAACATTCAGGAAGTTTGGTTAGAATTGTGATATTTTGTTGTTTGCAGAGAGCCAGGTGAAGAAGGCAGCCTTTGGTGAATTTATTTGACAGAGACAGCTTTTGGGAAGTGGATACGACAGACAATAGTCTAATCAGGGCTTACAGACGCAGGAAACAATGACTTCGAGGTTCATCACACTGCTAAGCAGAATCATCATTGGAAATTGTGTGGCACACGGTAGGGAAGCTAGTATTTATTTATGAATGTCTTGAATTTCAAGAGTATGTAGGCTGACTGTAAGGAGAGGACGCGGTCTGTTAATGCGCTTTTTGGTATCTCAGAACTGTGCAAGAACTGAACCATGCCGAGCCCTACTATCAAACTAGTAACAGTTTATAATTAAAGCTGTTTTCTCCCACTGAGGGTTATATGGCTACAATGCAAACTACATGACTCAAAGCAAATCCCTTACTTTTCACAATATGTAATTATTTTTGATACAGAAAACATATCACTAGAAGAGGTGAAGTAATCAAGTTTAAGCATGGTAGTGCAATAAGGCTTTTTAATAGAAAGCTGTTGACCTCCTGTGTGCAGTGGATCTGGAGCTGAGGATCCAGTCTGTAGTCCAGAGCAGACTCTTGCAAGATTACTCGAATTTGATCTTCACAGTCAGGAGACAAACGCTGCAAAACAGGAAGTCAAGAAACAGGAAAACCTTTGAGATTTGTCAGTATTTGCAGATTAAAGTTTTCATTTTTCAAAGAACTACTTTACTTTTTCTTTAAAGATACATTAATAACTACAAATAGTGTGTGGCTGTACAGTTTTGGGCCATCTTTCCAAACAATGGTAATTAATTTTTTTCCCGACCATCCTAGCTGTTCCATGGTGGAATATCAACCACATTTGTTTAACATGTACTATTTTACTGTCACAAATATCAAAATAGTAGATTATTAAAAATGCATGACTGTCAAAATGTCTGCAAACTTGTGTTAAAGGATTTTTTCACCTACAAGTACCATATGCATCACCCACTAAAGGCGAACTCTGAGACAGAAAAAAAAAACAGACATGAATTTAAAATCAGTTTCTAAACTCGTTCTTATGATCAGATCGAGTGTGATTAAACTTGGTCACAAACTCTGTCAAGTGGTTTTTAACTGTACGAGAGTATATAACCAGAGCCAAATGCATAGCAGCAATCCCTATATAACTATTTAACAGACATTGAGATATTGCCATTGACAGCATGCTATGAATAACTAAGAACAATTTTTAAAAAATAATTTGATGCAGGCATGTCATGTTAAAGAATTTTCAAGATTCACAAACAGAAATCTTGCAGCTTTTGAAACAAATGAATATATTGTCTGAAAGTTGGTTTTGGGCCAGCCAAATAAATAGACTAATAACTACATGAGAATGGGAATCAAACATCCATGTCATGACTCTGACCTGGTCTGCATATTTGAGTTTCAGGCAGGAAATGACCTGACCCTCTAGCTCCGTGTCGGCTGTGGCCTTGTTGATGATGGACTGGCAGAATTTTGGGATATCAGCCTTGCACGCCTTCTTTAGCACCGGGTTCAATCTGAAGTCTGAATACACACACATAAAAAAACTGTTACATTTCCATGTTTCTGAGCAGATATATCCTGGGTTCAGATTGAGAGGTGAAAGGCAGAACAGCTGCTGTGTGAGAACCTGTGTTCTGGGTAATCTGTCTCTTGGTGATCAACTGTTTGCACTTCGGATCCATCAGTTCACTGTTCTTGTTCTGCTTCAGGCACTGAAGAACATTCCTCCCCTCTGATTCTGTACAGAAACGCTAAACAAAAACAAACAAAAACAAAATATATCGAAGTGAGTGAGGTTGGTTGGTCACAGTTTAATTTATATTGCAAAAATACAGATTCGGTTGGAAAATGCCAGAAATAAATTACCAACGTGAAGAGCTGGTGAATTATATCATGGTTTACCTAACCTGGATAGTGTTTGAAAAAGGGAGGGACATAAGTCACCAAGTCGCACCTGCCTCCCATGTGGAGCTTTTAGCCAATCACAGCAGCAATAGAACCTGTGATGTATCACATTCTTGATTTGTAAATCAAACTCTTACAGAATCTGGTCAGGAAATGGCAGCTATTCAGGCTAAAACCAACACAGCCATGTTTGTTCTAATTTAGTCTTCTGTTTCTGGTTGACGTGTTGATGTCACACACGTTACTGCATTTCATTGGTCTGAAACATTTCTATATCTATTGGGTTCTGGCAAGATGCATTTTTAGTAGTTTGTAAATTAACAAATCTTGCGACAATTCATCTTGCTAAGAAGGTAATGGTTTACCATCTCCTGTCAGCAAGCTAGCTTCACTTGACTAAGAGGTAAAGGTCCCATATTATGCTAAATTCAGATTATAAACATTTTGTAACAGTCATATGTGTCCTGAAGCCTCTGTTTGAGGTTAAACAAAAAAACACTTTCACCTCTATCATTGCCTTTCTCCAGCTCTTAGCTAATATGTGCTCAAAGTGCTATGTTTGAAAACAAATCCCCTTATGACATCATAAGGGGAAGTAGCCACTACCCTGGCTATCAGAGACCGCGGACTAGCAGGCGCCTTATTCCTTTTCACAGACCTGGAGCTTACAAACAGATAGAGCTAATATTAGAGCACCAGGTGCTCTGTTAATATCTACATAAACAAAAACAAAAAAAGAAAATCTGATAAAATCCATCTGCTGAGTCTTCAGACTTTTATCTTTGAAAGAAATCTACCTGCAAAACTTCAGAAGGTTATTCATCTGTGTACTGAGCATTTCAAGTGTTCCATGCTCTGTATTGAGATAGTAGAGTCTGATTTATCTGTATTTCTGCAAGAATAAAAAAATGGATATTATTGTTTTTTATTATTACAGAATAAATGAATGGCAGTTAGCAGTAATCTGGTCAACCTGCTCCCATTCTGTATTGTTGTCATTTCCCAGCTACCATCAGTTATGGTTGGGCCTTTATCTTGTGTAGAATTTGGCGGCCCTAGCCGACATCTTTACAAACTGACTGGTTGTCATCTTTGAGGTGGTTTTTGGTACATTCTGTCTGCATATTCTGAGAGGAACTCTGCTGAAACAACTGAACAGTTAAAACATGCTTTGGGGCCTAGTTGGGAAAGAAATACCAGTATCTTTTCCTGACAGTCTCACTCTGCCTGGGCATCATATAGAAAACCTTGCTTGTGCACAAAGCAGCCATTGCACACACAAAAAAAACCCTCATTAAAACGTATCACTGTGTTACCAGCTTGGATAGTATGCTGAATGCAAATACTAGTACTAAAGCACACTGGGTATGCACACAAAAAACGTAATGTTTAATCAATAAGTTTTAATTTATAAAAACTATTTGTGTAAAATATTTGTTAATCCACACAAACATTTGATCTGCTGTGTGCTTGTTATTTTCTGCCAAATTGTTGCAAAAAATTCCTAGGCAGATTAAATTTCTAACTATTCAGGGTTTTTCATTTGTGGTACATTTAACAGAGAATGTTTTTTGTTTTTTCTTGTTTTTTCAAGTTTGAGCTTTTGTGGTTCAAACCTGAGCTTTTAAACTAAAACCACAATTAGTCTCAAGCTATAGCACAACATATCTGATTCTTAGGTAAGTAAGACAATGTGACAAATGAATAAGATTACTTACATTTAAAATGAAAAACAAACCAAGTCTATACTGTTAAGCGCAAAATATCTAAATATCTAAATTTAAAGCCAAAAATACGAATTCCTTTAAGTTATCTATGAAAACAGGCTTATTCAAGTGTAACTTTTAAAAAGTTTTGTTTTTTATCAGGTGTAGCTGTACCTAAACACACTAAGGAGCATAAAATGAGTATAAATTGTCACATGGGCCCTCATATTTTCAAACTTCTAAGATCTGTCCCTAGAATCCCATCTCTGCACTCTGCGCTGTGGGAAAAAGACTCTTGCTTGTCCGTTGATTCAGTTTTGAAAAATGGCAATAACTACATACATTTATCAAATTAATAAATATAGCTGGGTAAACAGTATCGTTTTATTCTAATGCATCAAATAAGTCATATAAAGTGGTGACCCATTTTTAATGTTGCTGGTTGGCCTACCCGGATCATGTGCTTGCAGACTTTCATCAGCTGGTAGTCCAGTTCAGGATCAACCATCTCCACCTCCTGAAGCTTGAAGATCCTTTGGTGACAGCGTGGATACAGCTGCCGTTTGTTCTCTTTCAGACACTCAACCACCTACAAAGGGATGGATTTAAGCCAAAGTTTAGATACTGACTGCTTAATAGAGGAAAAGGAAATGGTGGATAAAAATGGCAGCAGAATGTATCCAAAGTGTTGGATATTAAAAGAAACCGTTTCAGACCCAAACTAAACAACAAAGATAGTACAACTGC